>NC_143040.1:38691749-38944249 GCF_057628025.1 Oncorhynchus mykiss
AAGCAAGACAAGCATTTTTGTAAGTTTATCAATAGCCTAGCATAGCATTATGCCTAGCTAGCAGCAGGCAACCTGGTCACGAAATCAATCAATCAAATTCAATCGTTTACCTTTGATGAGCTTCGGATGTTTTCACTCACGAGACTCCCAGTTAGATAGCAAATGTTCCTTTATTTCCAAAAATATAATTTTTGTAGGCGAAATAGCTCCGTTTGTTCTTCACGTTTGGCTGAGAAATCGACCGGAAATTGCGGTCACGACAACTCCGAAAAATATTCCAAATTAGCTCCATAATATCGACAGAAACATGGCAAACGTTGTTTATAATCAACCGGGACAATTCGCTTTTCAGTAGGACCGAGAAGAAAAATGGCTACCTCTCTCTTTTACGCAAGAATCACTCTGAGAGCCATCAGATGACCACTTACGCAATATAGTCGCTTACGCTCATTCTTCAACATAAAGGCGTGAAACTACGTCAAAATGCTGTATCTGGTTGATAGCCCATTCACTGCTCAATAGGGACGCATCGGAACGCAGAGCTTTCAAAACATGAGTCACTTCCGGATTGGATTTTTCTCAGGCTTTCGCTTGCAATATCAGTTCTGTTATACTCACAGACAATATTTTTACAGTTTTGGAAACTTTAGAGTGTTTTCTATCCTAAGCTGTCAATTATATGCATAATCCAGCATATTGTCCTGACAAAATAGCCTGTTTACTTTGGGAATGTTATTTTTCCAAAAATGAAAATAGTGCCCCCTAGTTTCAAGAAGTTTTAACTAGGCAAGTCAGTTAAGAACAAATTCTTATTTACAAGGACAGCCTACTGCTTCCTCTCTGTCTGGGAATTGAAGCCCGGTCTCCCGTTTGCCCAAATTCTCTTGTTCAGCCATTATTGAAGGCTATCAAATGCTTCTCAAAGATGCCCTCTGGTGGTCAAACTAGCACTAACAAGCATTAATGCTACCAGTGGTTCACACTTAATAACGTACCATAGAATTCTGCAGCACCATGCAAGCTGCACCGCAGTACGCTGCAACTTTTAAAGGAGGAACCATAGTGGAAACGCGCTTGCAAACAGTTGCTCCCGATGCCACCTGTGTACACTGCAGCATCCACCTAGAGGCTCTTGCTGCCAAGGGATTGCCTGACCGCTTGAAAGATGTTTTGGACACTACAGTACAAATGGTTAACTTTGCAATGATATGGGCAGCGACCATGTAACGCTTTTACAACAAAGTATAGACAAGTTTTTTTTAAATTCAGAGATGGGCTCATAGTTTTCTTTACTGACCATACTTTTCACTTGTCTGACCGCTTGCATGATGCGAATTTCTTACACGACTGGCCTATCTGGGTGATGTTTTTTCTCGCCTGAATGATCTGAATCTAGGATTACAGGGACTCTCCAACTATATTCAATGTGCGGGATAAAATTGAGGCTATGATTAAGAAGTTGGAGATATTTTTTGTCTGCATTAACAAGGACAACACACAGGTCTTTCCATCCTGGTTTGAATGTTTTCTGTGTGCAAATGAACTCAAGCTTATGGACAATGTCAAATGTGATATAGTGAAGCACCTGAGTGAGCTGGGTGAAACGGACGACACAACTGGATTCGTTATCCCTTTCATGCCCTACCTCCAGTCCACTTACTGATATCTGAACAAGAGAGTCATCGAAATTGCAACAAGCGGCTCTGTGAAAATATAATTTAATCAGAAGCCACTGCCAGATTTCTGGATAGGGCTGTGGTCAGAGTTTCTTGCCTTGGCAAATCTCACTGTTAAGACACTGATGCCCTTTGCAACTACGTACCTATGTGAGAGTGGATTCTCGGCCCTCACAAGCATGGGAACTAAATACAGGCACAGACTGTGTGGGGAAAATGATTTAAGACTGAGACTCCAATACAGCAGAGTTGTGCATCCTTTCAAGCACACCCTTCTCATTAACCTGTGGTGAGTTATTCACTATTTTCGATTAACAAATGTTTTATACGTAAGATGGCTAAATAAAGAGCAAAATGATTTATTATTATTTGTGCCCTGGTCCTATAAGAGCTCTGTCACTTCCCACGAGCCGGGTTGTGACAAACTCACACTCATTCTTATGTTTAATAAATGTATTGTATAGTGTGTGTGTGGCAGGCTTACAATGATGGCAAAAAAAAAAACATTTGAGTGCACGCTCACCCTGGTGCTAGAGGGGGTACGCAGCTTGAGGTTGAATGTTTGAAGGGGTACAGGACTATAAAAAGTTTGGGAACCACTGATCTAGAGCAGAATAAAAAAAACTATACTTGATATACCAAAATGATATCACTTCAACAAAAAATTGTAAATGGCTTATCCAATTCCAGGATAAGCAATTTACATGCACCTTTTGATATTCCTCTCACATATCCCTGAACCCATGAATAAACAGTATATTCCTAATTTAAATTTGTATGGGTTAAATGGAATAGTGACTGACTGTAGGCCTATAAACTCACATGTAGCGTAATATAATATTAACTCCTGCAGAATTATGCATTTCTTGCAGTAAAATGATATCACTAATGTTAATTTTGTCACAGGAACAGGAGTGGGAAAATGTGATTTCTTTCAGCTTCTCTTGAGAAAATAGGAATGTGAGTGTGACACTGTTATTCAAGCAGACAGTGTTCCAACCACATGTAATATGTATCCAAGAGGAATTGAAGTCAGAAACATGTTTCATAGTTTTTCTCAGCTTTTAATTTCCTTAAAACCGGTCAAACGGATGACATTTGGACATTTTGCACAGAAACAATTTTTCCACTTTTAAAATAGTTTTTTCTCCCCGGTCCCTAAACGAAACTGACAACTTTACAGGTGTTAGATTACTAATGCATTCATTCTATCGAAATACATTATTCTGGTGAGTATTACTTTATTTAGTCTTCTAGGGCAACAAGTTAACATAAGAGAAGCTGAATGTGTTGAACTATAGTTGACAAACAAATGGCAAACCATGTCAGAAATTATCATGACCTACCAAATGTTGAAAATGATAAGCAGAAATATATCTAAATTAGAGGTGAAAGTAGATAGTTATATCAGTCCATTACTTTAACTGACCTTCAAGTATTAATGTGGAAAATTTCAAGAACTTTGAAAGTTTCTTCAAGTGCAGTCGCAAAAATCAAGCGTTATGATGAAACTGTCTCTCATGAGGACCGCCACAGGAAAGGAACACCCAGAGTTACCTCTGCTGAGGAGGATAAGTTCATTGGAGTTACCAGCACCTCCGATTGCAGCCCAAATAACTGCTTCACAGAGTTAAAGTGACACATCTCCACATCAACTGTTCAGAGGAGACACTGTGAATCAGGCCTTCATGGTCAAATTGCTGCAAAGAAACCACTAAAGGACACCAATAACAAGAAGAGACTTGCTTGGGCCAAGTAACACGAGCAATGGACATTAGACCGGTGGAAATCTGTTCTTTGGTCTGATGAGTCCAAATGTGAGATTTTTGGTTCCAACTGCTGTGTCTTTGTGGGATGCAGAGCAGGTGAATGGATGATCTCCACATGTGTGGTTCCCACTGTGAAACATGGAGGAGGAGGTGATGGTGTGGGGGTGCTTTGCTTGTGACACTGTTGGGAATTTATTTAGAATCCAAGGCACACTTAACCAGCATGGCTACCACAGCATTCTGCAGCGATACGCCATCCCATCTGGTTTGCTCTTAGTGGGACTATCATTTGTTTTTCAACAGGGCAATGACCCAACACACCTCCAGGCTGTGTAAGGGCTATTTGACCAAGAAGGAGAGTGAGGAGTGCTGCATCAGATGACCTGGCCTCCACAATCACCCGACCTCAACCCAGTTGAGATGGTTTGGGATGAGTTGGACTGCAGAGTGAAGGAAAAGCATTCAACAAGTGCTCAGCATATGTGGGAACTCCTTCAAGACTGTTGGAAAAGCATTCCAGTTGAAGCTGGTTGAGATAATGCCAAGAGTGTGCAAAGCTGTCATTAAGGCGAACGAACGGTGGCTACTTTGAATTATCTCTTTTTTTTTTTTCGATTGAACACTATTTTGCTTACTACCTGATTCCATATGTGTTATTTCATAGTTTTGATGTCTTCATTGTTTTTGTACAATGTAGAGAATAGTAAATTTAAAGAAAAACCCTTGAGTAGGTGTCCAGACTTGACTGGTACTGTAGTTTATTTTATTAAAACACATGGTATGTCTATTTATGGGGAAAATACATGGGAAAAAATGTAGACTGGCCGAACAATGATGACTGAATATCCAATGTTCTCTGTTGGTTATGTGAACTCACCGGGGATAAGGTTGATGCTCTCTGCTGGTGCCAATAACATATACTAAATTGAGCAGAAGCCTAACTATGAAAGAGATTAGTCTTCATTGTCTTCTCTTTACAGCAATAAATATTTGCTTTCCAAACTATGATGAAATATTGCGATATGCCATTCTTTTCACTGACAGTCGCAACTCAACAAATTGCGGGCCCTTCTGACTGTAGGCAATGCGATTTTAAAACAATCCACAGCTTATTCTTTTAAAGAAGATGATAATCCTTTAGTCAAATCATGCTTTCTGGTGTAGTATCCTATTTTAAATGTATTTCTGTTTAGACAGGAGTAGGCTATATAATTTTGGCAATTTTACTTTAGGGGAAGCTTGGCTTATGGCCACTCCGCCTATGTCTGTTGCGCACTTTCAAAACTGGATTGATGCGGAAAACAATCATGATTCTGCTAGCCTTTCCATCTACCCGAAGATGGTTAAGCTATCATTTGCATCACATATGGCTACACAAAGTATAGACATACAAGGGCGTTTCTGTGCCGATGTCGCCTCTTCAGAAAGTTGGTTGATTTTTGCTTATTTGCACATTACTGTTTGAATAAATCATGTTGATTTAAAAAATGTATTAAAATATTTGTGAACCAAAATGTCACTGGCACCCTTGCGACCAATAAAATAAAGTGTGTTGCACTGCCAAGTCAAACGGTCGCAAATGTGACGGTTTTGGTCGCAGTATCAAACCCCGTTCCTGAGGTGGCGACAAAGTGTGTCCTACTGAAATGTGTTCTCTGTATACTGATACAGTGCAAGGTGACCCAACAGTCATAACCCCACTGGCATGATTGAGATTATCTTTTAGGCCTACTTCTAATATGTACCATTTAGATTAGGCCTACTTCTAGTGTGTAAGATTTAGATTAGGCCTACTTCTAATGTGTAAGATTTAGATTAGGCCTGCTTCTAGTGTGTGTGGTTTAGATGAGGCCTACTTCTAGTGTGTAAGATTGAAGGGTAAAACTGCAGAGATTTTTCACTCCTTACCCTTTGTGTGATAGATCTGTTGGGGAGTATGTCTGTGGGTCAAGGGTTGAAATTTCTGTGTGTGTGTGTGTGAGAGAGAGAGGGCGCTAAGGTTTGTTTGGTTTAAAACCGTGTGTAATATGTGATAACAGAGCGATAATGGCGTCCTTGGTCTGTGCTGTCTAAACCAGCTGGTAAACAGGGAGAGAGGGAGGGCCCTGTAGAGAGCAGCGGAGCGGAAGGTAGTATAGTAGCTAGGTCTGTGCTGATAAATAGCTTAGTTTCTGTCTTCCGCTTAGTGTGTTAGGTTGTTTACATTGGATTGTGGGTAGAGGTTTTCGACATTGGGTTTGGGGGCTGGGGAGGAGTGGTGTGTGATTGTCTAAGAAGCTCATTATTTTTGGTGGAATTGTGTGACTAATTCTTTGCTTGTGTTTAAATGTTTGTTAGTGTAGGGCACGCTAATGTGCATACTATGTTGTGATTTGTCTGAGTGACAGCATTCCTGTACCATACTAACCTTTCCTCCCTTCCTGTTCTTCAGGTGTCCCCCTCTCCTGGAATCCCAACATCTGTTGAGTCATCAGTAGTGAGTCAGGGTGTCATGGCCACCGGGCCCAGGACACGCAGAGATCACCCCTCATAGTGCTTCCCCCAGCCAGCCACCTGCAGACACACACACACACACACAGGAGGAGGCACAGGGGTGGCAATGATGACCACATCGCATATGAACGGTCATGTGACTGAGTCAGACGGCGGAGGAAGTGGAGGAGGCGAGTCGAACCAGGAGGAGCCCCAGCAGTGGCACAGGGAGATGGCAGTGGACTGCCCAGGGGACCTGGGTGCTCGTACCCTGCCTGTGCGGCGCTCTGCCCAGCTGGAGAGGATCCGTCAGCACCAGGAGGACCTGAGGAGGAGGAGGGAGGAGGATGGCAGGAACAGACAGGAGCTAGATCTTAATGCTTCCATACGGCTCAAGAAGCTATCTCAGAACCCCAAGGTGGGCATCGATAACCCCACCTTCGACCCCATTGAAGGCCCCGTAGGGCCCATAGGACTTCCACCCAACCTGGGGGCCCCTACTCTACTGGGTGAGTAGGACTGAGTATGACAATACTCTTAACAAAGCCATACAATTTAATAGTGTTCTATTAAGTTGTGATTCTGAACAGAATAGTTATTTGGCCTTAGCCTTGAGCACTAGCAAGGATAAAGTACTAACAAGCAAGTGACTGTCTCTTCCTGAAATCGAATGGTAAAATTTATGCTCTGAAAACAAGGTGAAGAAAGTGCCATTTTGCTTAAGACAATCCTTTCAGATTTATGGGGGTAGGGTCGATTTGGAATTCAGGATAGGCCTCTAGCTTTCCTTCAGACTCTTAACACAAATTCACTTTTCCTGTTCCAGGTAGGCTTATGAATGAGACCAAACACACATACACACAGCAGTCTATAGGCCTGTAGTCAGTGCATTCTTCTTCTAAAGCTCTCTGAGGGAGTCCTACTTCACTCCCACTTAATTCTCTGATGATCGGGAGGCTGGGGTCTGGGAAAGACTGAGCCTGAGGGAGGGAAGTAGGGAGTGAGAGCAGGAAGGAGGTGGTACGTGAGGAGGTGTGTGTGTGTGGTAGCAGCATTCCTCGGGTGGGGGGGTGTTAATTAAAAACTGTTACAAAACATTCTGACCCAGGCTGCAATGGCTGCTCTCTGGCCCTCCATTTTCTGTCATTTATTTTCTTTTGCAGCCCCATCTCCTGTCTTTCAACTGCCCTACCATTCCTCCTGCCAAGTTAATAATGTATTGAAATGATACCTATCATATAGCCTGGTCCTAGCCTAAGAAAACAATATGTAGGACAGAAGGTACTCAGTGAAGTCAATGGCGTGTGACAGTAGATCCTCCATCAGATGAGACGACTAGCCTCCCACTTAGATACTCCCTTTTACACACACGCAAGACCGTCTCCTTATTTTGGTCTTAGTTAGACTGGACAGATATGTCTAAGAGAGGGGTCTGGATTTGAGAGAGCTGGTAAGGTTTAAGAATATGATGATTATTTTGGAGTTGTATCACTGATATAAATGTTCTGTCTTGACCATAATCCCTGTATGAGTTCACTGTAATTCTTTCTTGAATCTGAGCATTTGTCTCTGGCTGTTGTGTAATGTATGGTTGATCTGTCTGTATAGCATGTCTGATTCTCCCCCTTCCCCACTCTCCCTGCATACAGAGTTGGAGGAGCTGCTGATGTCCCTAAAGCAGGTGCAGCACTGCCTGTCTGACGCCCAGAGCCAGGAGGACGTGGAGCTGGTGCTGCAGCTGGTCCAGAAGACTGACTTCCAGAAGGCCTTCAACATCCACAACGCTGTGGCCCAGCACATGAACAGGCCCAGCCCACCCTTCCCACACACAGACCGCGCTCAGGGCCTGGCACAAGAGGTGAGTCCTGCTCTGGAGTCCGTTTGGGGTGTTATGGTTAGCTGATCATAGAGCTGTGCTTACAGAGCTGGCCCAGCAGCACATGAACCGACCCAGCCCGCCCTTCCCCACACACTGCTCTTAGGGCCAGGTCCAGGAGCTGAGACTCAGATGCTGATATCAAGTCAGTTTGCAGTATTACTAGGTCATAGTTGATTGTAGGGCTTGCGAAAGGTAAACTGCTTCTAGATCTGTGCCTACAGATGTTGCCCTGAAGAAAAAATAAAACTGGCTCATGAGGAAAGCGGAAGACTCCGTTAGACACGGATCCGGAGTGTTTTCTTCAACATGGTTAAGGGTAGGATTTGTGGAGGAGTAAGCTGATCCTAGGATCTGTTGCCTGTGGGCAACATCTACCCAGAGCATACTGAGTAGGGCTAGGGAAGAGGATGTAGGCTGAGGGTCCAATAATACAGAATAATTCTCCTGTATACCTGTAATCAACCCCTCCACTGGTCTTAGACCCATTTCAGACTGCGTGGGAACTAGAATAGAAGGAAATGGGAGGGGGACATCAAACTTGATCTGAAGCCAAGCTAACAGGCCAAAAAGTGAGGACTGAGGAGGGTCTGTGTGACACAATGACAGGAATACGCACACTAAGGCAGGCACATAAACACACACACACACTGAAACACACACAAGCGATCAAGTACGACTTGTAGGAGTTGTGGAAAATGTTGCTGAAATTAGGTAGCCGACTAGCCTTGAAGTTGAAGTTCAGCAGAGTTTGTGCAGTGTAAGAAGTTTTTAATGGGCAAGAAACCACATCAAAGTACCACATGACTTTTTGAATGTTTTGTCCACTAATGGCACTTGATTGAGGAGAGCGCCTCGTTGCCTGGAATCGCTGTAGTGTGAAGAAGTGTTAATGAGACTCAATAATAAACTTGTTTATTGTTGTTTTCCTGTTCTCTCATTCTGCCCCAGCAGCACAGAACAGCTCTTGTACTCAAGCACCATCATTAGAGCCCAGACGTAGAACTGAAACTCACTGACCTGGACAAGACAGGACACTCACAATAGGGCGTTTCTGTCTCACTGAGGCTGCTGCCTGCACCATTATAGACTCTCTGACACCAGCCAGAGCCACCACCGTTTTTTTCATTAGGCACCAAACGGGAGAAAATGGGCTTAAATGGGGTCGGAATACCAGAATTTGCCCCGTGTGTGTGTGTGTATGCATGTGGACGGAATACATTGTCCTATAATATACATACCTTTCCCATGCCAAATGATCCCTATTCCAAGATCAACTTGG
This sequence comes from Oncorhynchus mykiss, assembly GCF_057628025.1. NCBI lineage: Eukaryota > Metazoa > Chordata > Actinopteri > Salmoniformes > Salmonidae > Oncorhynchus > Oncorhynchus mykiss. Next base: position 38,700,825 of record NC_143040.1, read on the forward strand.
GCCTTTTTTAAACAGCAACGGTAGAGGTGTTTCAGCCTTGAATGTTGTGCCCTTAGTATGTAGGGAGTTTTCTATTGGCCAGCCCTTATGTGGACCATGTCACTATTGTGTACCTTATGGTAGAGTCACAACCACCAATGGGCGAACTCTTCCCGGTTCACGCTGGGTTCATATAGCCAAAATAAAGCATCCCGGTGGTCAAGAAAAATCTCTAAAGTTGTCCCAGGTGAGGCAGGCAGCATGCGAGGGAGAGGCAACTGCTCCAGCGCCTTGCCTTACCTAGTCAGTCTGGAATACTACCACAACAGCATAGTGGGATTAGCCTAGGTCTGGAGGAGACCACTTAAGTGAGGAGGGTTTTTATTTTCCCCCATTGGGCCACCATGGTGTAACCCCACCTCAATAAACTTAGTGTCAGACCCCCCCTGCCTTGACTGCATTAACCTGGTCCCAGTGACGTCAGCTCCAGAGCGATTCTGGTTTGACTGACTGCACTCAAACTGGGTCGTGTTCATAAGGCACCAATTAGAAGAAAATGTATTGAAACATGGAAGGACTATCTGGACTTTTCAATGCAAAACGTTTTCAAATGTGTTCTGTTGCGTGCCCTAATGAACACAACCAAAGCTGAACCCGGGCCCGAGGCCGTCTTACTGCTTACTCTAACATGGTCTGCTGCTGGGGCAGTTCTAAAGCACCCCACAACCAAAAAGTTAAATCCAGTCAACACTATTTTAACACAAACCCCATGTATGCCATCTAGTTTGGTGAACAAAAGCATTGCAGCTGTTGAATCAAGGTGGGAAGAATCGTGACAGATTGTCCGACCTTCCTGTGTAGATGCTGCTGTCCTCTGTTTTGGTCAGTTTCTTTGATCTGAGAGAACGGGTGTAAATCATCAGATGTGTTTTCAAGTTGGTGTGTCCCATCCCTGCTCCTATACTTATACTTCCTGTGTTCTGGTGTGTCCTCCAGGTACAGTCTATGGTTTATAACAGCCAACACAAGGAGGGCTTGGAGCTCAACACCCTGCTCTCTTCCCCACATGTCCAGGTGAGGCCTCCATCCATTCCTACTCTGTCTATTTCTGTGTCTCAGTTTAACCTGTCTCTCTCTGTGCCACTTTAATGGCGGTGCATCTGGGTGCCAGTATAACCTGTGTCAGGTGTAACGTGCATCTCTGTTTAACCTGTCCCAGTGTAACGTCGGTCTATCTCCCAGTATAACCTTTTATCATCCTGGATCTCAGGGCTGGGGTTCTTCAGGTCAGGACTGTGTTGGTTCAGCTGTGATCAACTATTGGCTACATCTCTTGGCAGAAGCCGGGCCAAAGGCCTGATCTCGCTCTCTTTAACTCTCACACGTGGATGAGTTACCTGATTTCTCTGTCTGGCCCCAACATCTACAACGGTGATGCTGCTCCTCTGAGACACCAGGGCATGTTCAATAGGGAGGGAACGTTTGAAACGGATGAAAAGGGGAAGTGTACTACCTGAATGTTTTGCTACAGTGTGCCCTGTGGAACACAATCCACACAGTAGGATGTTATGGAGTGAGGATATTGGGGGGGGGTTCCCCTGTATTGTTTTGAGGGTTGCCATAGAGGTAGACCTAGTGAGGTAACTAACCAGGCATTTCTCCCCAGGGGCAGATGGAGGGAGTGGAAAATTATTTACCTGCTGTCCCTCAGGGAAAATTATTAAATTAAATTCTGTTACTACTTACTGAAATGAAAGTTTATTTTGTAATGTAATGTTTGTCTTCCTGGATGTCTTCCTTCCACCAAAACTAGAACAGCAGCTCTGGAAGTAATAAGTACAGTACTGTTAGATACAGGTCTCTGTGCGTGTGTGGATGCTTGTGTCCATGCATCTACGTGTCTAAAAGTTAACCCGGTAAGGCTGACAAACCCGATGTCCCCTGTCCCTCCACAGGCAGTGCTTCTGGCCCATGACTGTGTTGCGGAGCAGGAGATGCAGCTGGAGCCCCTGACCCCAGATGACCACTGTGAAACTCTCACCCAGTGGGGAGGGGAGACCGTCAAGATAGTCTGCATCGAGAAGGCTAGGGACATCCCACTGGTGAGAGAGACCCCTATAAAACACACTGTCATGAATCAACATAGGAGTAGATATAGACTCTGTCTGAAGTGTACAAGCTGTTAAAGCCTTGATTCCCTCTGTCTTTTGTTTCCTCAACGTCTTGCCCCGCTCTCTTAAAACTTATTGGAGAAGAGGCTTCAAGGTCCCTCCCTTCGGATCTCCTCCAGTGAGCTTTGAGAGTGTTGCAAGGATTCGAGGACGGGAGGAATCAATAATTTAGCTGCTTGTACACTTTTCAGACAGAGCCAAAATCGCTCTCCTCTACCTAACAAAGTTTAAACCCTCCTGTATCTGCACAGTCACTAACCTCTGTTCTCCACTGTCTGTGTGGCAGGGAGCGACGGTGCGTAACGACATGGACAGCGTGATAATAAGCCGCATAGTGAAGGGTGGGGCGGCGGAGCGCAGCGGGCTGCTCCATGAAGGAGACGAGGTTCTGGAGATCAACGGAGTGGAGATCCGAGGGAAGGACGTCAACGAGGTCTTCGACATCCTGGCCGACATGCACGGCAACCTGACCTTCATCCTCATCCCCAGCCCACAGACCAAACCCCCGCCCATCAAGGAGACTGTGGTAAGTACAGACGCACCTTCATCCAAGAACCCCCCTCACCTCTCCTCTCAGCCCCTGGGCTGGGATGTCTATCTGAAGCAATCACACTGTTCCAGGCTCAGTGGGTTGCAGACAGGGTTGGGTAGGTTACTTTCTAAATGTAATCTGTTAGTTGCTAGTTACCTGTCCAAAATTGTAATCTGTTACTTTTAGATTATGTTCCCCTTAAGAGACATTTTAAGAAGGCAAAAATGTATGTTACAAATTGAACGACATCTATTGCAGGATAAATCAATGTTAATGTTTACATAGCTGGCCATATATGGATGTAAAATTTTACTTTATGGGTGGTTATGTAGACTTCTTCTAACCATCACTTTCACTACATATAATCATATGATTAAGTTCTATCAGAATTCCAGTCATTCCAATAAATGTTATACCCCTTGATCTTCAAGAATTGGACTTGGACATATGGAAATATAGATTACCCAAATTGTTTTACCTGAGCATAACCCAGAAATGGATGCAAGGACTGACCATCCATGATATCAAAGTGATTGTTTTAACCGTGTTATGAGGCTATACAGTGTTTGTTTACATTTACAAAGTTTATAATCATTGGAGTAAAACATGTTTATTTTGGGTTCTGGTGGGCTTTGACAGTTGAACTAAGCTTATGAGGCATTTATAAATTATATTCTTCAAGAATCAATGGGATATACCTACTGTTCAAAAGTTTGGGTTCACTTAGAAATGTCCTTATTTTTTTGTCTATTTTTAAAATAACATCAAATTGATCAGAAATACAGTGTAGACATCATTAATGACGTATAGCTTTATGAAATATCTACATAGGAGTACAGAGGCCCATTATCAGCAACCATCACTCCTGTGTTCCAATGGCACGTTGTTAGCTTATCCAAGTTTATAATTTTAAAAGGCTAATTGCAGTTATGTTAGCACAGCTGAAAACTGTCTGATTAAAGAAGCGATAAAACTGGCCTTCTGGAGCATCAGCATTTGTGGGTTCGACTACAGGCTCAAAATGGCCAGAAGCTCGTCAGTCTATTCTTGTTCTGAGAAATGAAGGCTATTCCATGTGAGAAATTGACAAGAAACTGAAGATCTTGTACAGCGCTGTGTATGACTCCCTTCACAGAACAGCGCAAACTGTCTAACCAGAATAGAGAGAGAAGTGGAAGGCCCCGGTGCCCAACTGAGCAAGAGCACAAGTATATTAGTGTCTAGTTTGAGAAACAGACACCTCACAAGTCTTCAACTGGCAGCTTCATTAAATAGTACCCACAAAACACCAGTCTCAACGTCAACAGTGAAGACGCAACTCCAGGATGCTGGCCTTCTAGGCAGAGTTCCTCTGTTTAGTGTCTGTGCTCTTTTGCCCATCTTAATCTTTTCTTTTTATTGGCCAGTCTAAGATATGGCTTTTTCTTTGCAACTCTGCCTAGAAGGCCGGAGTCGCCTCTTCACAGTTGACATTGAGACTGGTGTTTTGCAGGTACTATTTAATGAAGCTGCCAGTTGAGGACTTGTGAGGTGCCTGTTTCTTAAAAACTAGACACTCTAATATACTTGTGCTCTTGCTCAGTTGTGCACCGGGGCCTCCCACTCTTTCTATTCTGGTTAGAGCCAGTTTCGCTGATGGTTGCTGATAATGGACCTCTGTACGCCTATGTAGATATTCCATTCCAAATCAGCCGTTTCCAGCTACAATAGTCATTTACAACATTAACAATGTCAACACTGTATTTCTGATCATTTTGGTGTTATTTTAATGGACAAAAAATGTGCTTTCTTTCAAATACAAGAAGATTTCTAAGTGACCCCAAACTTTTGAAGAGTTGTGTGTGAACTTGTTTTCCTCCAGTGTTTGTAAACATTGTAGATGTAAACAAACATTGTATAGCCTCATAACATGGTTAAAACAATGCGTGTCCCCAAAAATGGATGTAGCACCTACAGCACCCCTTTTTTAATCCTATCAAAAGTGTGCGAGTTTGAGCATGTGTCTGTTAGGCCTATGGATTCTTTCTTTTTTTTATTAGCATTAATTAGATTGAGCAATAAAAGCCCCACTTTTATTCCATAGGCTTGGATCCGAGCTATGCAGCGGTTGCAAGAGTGCATTTTTCACTGGCTGTCCACTGGTTTCAAGAATAATGATTGATAGGCAGCTTAAACTTCTTGAATTCAACCATTATTGGGTTCAAATACACATAGATTTGTGAACAGCCATCCACAACAACCACAATCCGTAAAGTGCAAATAGCTAAATGAGAGAGCAGCAGTGTGATTCACATCAATGCGCTATGTAGATATCAATAATAAGTGATATCCGTATCACGGATATCGGGGATCGCTGTCGGCCTTACCTCCTAGCATTTATTAAAGTTGGATGATCTTTGGATGCCGACAGCAGCCACACCATTTGAAGACATAGCTTGGCCTGTAGCCTACAAAAGCCCATTCCTGCTCTTTTCCCATGATCCATCAAACACATTTGGTGTGTCACCATAGTGGTCTCTGATTTGTGGTCAGACTAGCTCCGCTGTAACAAACTTAAACTCGCACATTTTTTTCAATGCTGATTTGAATGTCATTGAGAACAGAAGTGTGCAACGTAACGGATTACAGTTACCGTTTTCTTTTTTTAATCCATTACAAATAACGAATTACACGCAATCCGTTACTCCCCAACCCTGGTTGCAGAGCATGATGCTGGCCCATGGCCAATGTTGGTTTGATTCCTGCATGCATCACCATTATGAACAGTCAATTGTTTTGGAGCCTCTGCAACATGACCATATTTACAAATATGAATCCTTTTTAATTCTATAATATACAGTGCGAGCTACTAGAAAACCAAGGTCATGTTTTGTTTCCTCTATTCCACCAGGTCCATGTGAAAGCTCACTTCGACTACGACCCGTCTGATGACCCGTACGTGCCGTGCAGAGAGCTGGGCCTGTGCTTCCAGAAAGGAGACATCCTTCACATCATCAGCCAGGACGACCCCAACTGGTGGCAGGCCTACAGGGATGGAGACGAGGACAACCAGCCCCTGGCCGGGCTAGTACCAGGTACACTACCTCACAATAGGGCTCAACAACAGTGGGCAAGTGCCAGGTTATATATGCAGATTATCAGACCTCACAATGCCTGGAGAAGTGTTAACCATCTCTCCCTCTCTGTAAATGCAGGCAAGAGCTTCCAGCAGCAGAGGGAGGCCATGAAGCAGACCATAGAAGAGGATAAAGAGCCTGAGAAGTCGGGAAAGTTGTGGTGTGCTAAGAAGAACAAGAAGAAGAGGAAGAAGCTCCTTTACAACTCCAAGCAGAACGACGGTAAGGCCAGACCAGCAGTGAGGGCTGTAGCAGAGATGTGGGAAGGCTGGTGTAGAACGACCCGGCCCGTATTCCCACATCGTCTGAGTAAGAGTTTTTTGGTTCTGGAATGTTTAGACTTTGCTTGTTTTAATGGACTTTCCCCACACACTTTCCTTGTCATCACACTATTGATTGTTACTCGTATTTCATATCCCAGGGTTACAGAAGGAGATCACAGATTTTAGCCAGCGTTCGCCTAGAGACAATGTACTGTGAAAGTGAACATTATTACTTTATGGGCTGTAGTTGGCATGACCCCAATATATAGTAGAAGAAATGACAAGTACAGGGGAGTTTGTGACAGAAATTATTCACAACCCTTGACTTTTTCCACATTTTGTTGTTACAACCTCAATTTAAAATGGATTCAATTTAGATTTTTTGTCACTGGCCTACACAATACCCCATAATGTCAAAGTGGAATGATGTTTTTTGAAATTTTCACAAATTAATTAAAAACGAAAAGCTGAAACGTCTTGCGAGAATAAGTATTCAACCCCTTTGTTATCGCAAGCGTAAATAAGTTTGGGAGATAAAATTTGCTTTACAAATCGCATAAGTTGCATGGACTCACTCTGTGTGCAATAATGGTGTTTAACATGACTACCTCATCTCTGTACCCCACACATACAATTATTTGTAACGTCCCTCAGTCGAACAGTGAATTTCAACCACAGATTCAACCACAAAGACCAGTGAGGTTTTCCAATGCCTCGCAAAGAAGGGCACCTATTGGTAGATAGTCAACATCTGCTTTTTAAAATTTTTACCTATCACTTTGAGCATGGTGAAGTTATTATTACACTTTGAATGGTGAATCAATACACCCAGTCATTACAAAGATACAGGTATCCTTCCTAACTCAGTTGCCGGAGAGGAAGGAAACCGCTCGGGGAATTCACCATGAGGTCAATGGTTACATTAAAACAGTTTAATAGCTGTGATAAGAGAACTGAGGATGGATCAACAACATTGTAGTTACTCCACAATACTAACCTAATTGATGAGTGAAAAGGAAGCAGAATAAAAATATTCCAAAACATGCATCCTGTTTGCAACAAGGCACTAAAGTAATACTGCAAATTAACAATTGACTTTAAATCATGAATACAAAGTGTTTGGGGCAAATCCAATACAGCACATTACTGAATACCACTCTCCATATTTTCAAGGATAGTCGTGGCTCCATGTTATATATTCTTTTTAAAAACATTTTTTATCCTAAACTCAGCAAAAAAAGAAACTCACGCTGTCAAGTGCATTTATTTTCAGCAAACTTCACATGTGTAAATACTTGTATGAACATAACAAGATTCAACAACTGAGACATAAACTGAACAAGTTCCATAGACATGTGACTAACAGAAATTGAATAATGTGTCCCTGAACAAAGGGGGGGGGGGGGGTCAAAATCAAAAGTAACTGTCAGTATCTGATGTGGCCACCAACCAGCTGCATTAAGTACTGCAGTGCATCTCCTCATGGACTGCACCAGATTTGCCAGTTCTTGCTGTGAGATGTTACCCCACTCTTCCACCAAGGCACCTGCAAGTTCCTGGACATTTCTTGGGGGAATGGCCCTAGCCCTCACCCTCCGGTCCCAGACATGCTGGGACTGGAGGATTGAGATCCGGGCTCTTCGCTGGCCATGGCAGAACACCGACATTCCTGTCTTGCAGGAAATCACGCACGTAATGAGCAGTATGGCTGGTGGCATTGTCATGCTGGAGAGTCATGTCAGGATGAGCCTGCAGGAAGGGTACCAAATGAGGGAGGAGGATGTCTTCCCTGTAACGCACAGCGTTGAGATTGCCTGCAATGACAACAAGCTCAGTCCGATGATGCTGTGACACACCGCCCCAGACCACGACGGACCCTCCACCTCCAAATCGATCCCACTCCAGAGTACAGGCCTCGGTGTAACGCTCATTCCTCCGACGATAAACGCGAATCCGACCATCACCCCTGGTGAGACGACAACCGCGACTCGTCAGTGAAGAGCACTTTTTGCCAGTCCTGTCTGGTCCAGCGAGGGTGAGTCTGTGCCCATGGGTGACGTTGTTCCCGTTGATGTCTGGTGAGGACCTGCCTTACAACAGGCCTCCCGCCTCTCTCAGCCTATTGCGGACAGTCTGAGCACTGATGGCGATATTGTGCGTTCGTCTTAGGCGTCTCACAGTACGGACATTGCAATTTATTTCCCTGGCCACATCTGCAGTCCTCATGCCTCCTTGCAGCATACCAAAGGCACATTCACGCAGATGAGCAGAGACCCTGGGCATCTTTCTTTTGGTGTTTTTCAGAGTCAGTAAAATAGCCTCTTTTAGTGTCCTAAGTTTTCATAACTGTGACCTTAATTGCCTACCGTCTGTAAGCTGTTAGTGTCTTAACGACTGTTCCACAGGTGCATGTTCATTAATTGTTTATGGTTCATTGAACAAGCACGGGAAACAGTGTTTAAACCCTTTACAATGAAGATCTGTGAAGTTAATTTGTTAATTTGAAAGACGGGGTCCTGAAAAAGTGACGTTTCTTTTTTGGCTGAGTTTAGAGGAAAATCTGGTTCAGTCTTCATCTACTATTGTCTGGTGGACAGCCTTAACCTTTCAGCTGGACAATAACCTTAAACACAAGGCCAAATCTACACTGGAGTTGCTTACCATGAAGACTGTTCCTCTAAAGAGGGGCGGAGTTAGATTTTCAAGTAGTTTTAAGTTAAAACTATGGCAAGACCTGAAAATGGTTGTCTAGCAATGATCAACAACCAATTTGTTGTACCTATGTACATGAGATATTTCTATATTTAATTTTCTATAAATTAACGAACATTTCTAAAAATGATTTCACTTTGTCATTATGGGGTATTGTGTGTAGATGGGTAATCCATTTTGAATTCAGGCTGTAACATCAAAATATGTCATTAGTTAAGGTTAAGGTAATACTTTCTGAAGGCACTGTATGTCGACGTTTCAGTTAAAGGTCTTTCTCAGTCTCCAAGTCTCTCTCGAGCCAACGATATGAATGCTGTTTGATATGAAACTAAAACCGTCTGTCTCTCTGCTCCTCCCCAGACTATGACAATGAGGAGATCCTGACCTATGAGGAGATGGCGCTCTACCACCAGCCAGCCAATCGCAAGCGGCCCATTGCTCTGATTGGTCCTCCCAACTGTGGGCAGAACGAGCTAAGACAGAGACTGCTGTCCAGCGAGCCAGACAGATTTGGAGGAGCTGTCCCACGTAAGTGTGTTTGTGTGAATTCCTGTGTGCATTTTCAAGGGTTAACTTTCCCTTTGAACTGCACACCTCGGTGCTTAGTATTACTCAAGACATATAGAATTTGGTTAATGAGATTTGTCATTTTTGTTAATTCCAGAAATGTTTAATGGTTTTGCGGCCGTTGTCTGTTCCCCTGTCCTGATCATTTTTTTTTTTTACAAAAGCAATACAAATGTTGATAAAAGTGGGTTTATTCCAGACACGACACGCAACAGGCGTGATGTGGAGGTGAGTGGGAGGGACTACCACTTCGTCTCTCGTCAGGCCTTTGACATGGACGCCACCGCGGGGAAGTTCATCGAGTCGGGAGACTTTGAGAAGAACCTGTACGGAACCAGTACCGACTCTGTCCGTCAACTCATCAACACGGGCAAGATCTGTCTGCTCTGTTTGCACACACAGGTGAGGACGGGGGGGAGTAGAGAGACGGAGGGAGGGGGAGAGGGGTCAAAGGCCTGTCTTCTGTGTCTGCACACCCAGGTGAGGTAAGGAGGGGGAGAGAGGTGAGACCAACAGGGAGAGGATAAAGGCGTCTGCATGCTTCCCAGCCGAAACAGTTCGGACTAGTTGTTCAGGCACACAAAATATTTTCTTGAGGAAGCAGGGAAATCGGCAGCCGCAGTCCACGCCCCTTCATCGGTGATTGGTCAACAGTAGGGATTCATCAATACCTTAAATTGTTTCTGACTATTTAGAGGAAGTGTGTACCTGCTACGGTATCTCAAAATGGACAAGTGGTACTATTGCTGCTTTTTTTTCTTTCAAGCGTAGGTCTTTTTAAGGGAGTTTGCGAGCATACACGCTCTAGCCAAACTGAAGCATGCTGATGCCTTAAGAGAGCATAACATGTCTGTTGCTGCTGTCTGACTGTGAATCCCACCCCCCCTCTTTCTCTCCCCCTTCTTTCTCTCTCCCCCTTCTCTCTTCTTCTTTGTCTCGCTATAGTCGCTGAAGATTCTGCGTAACTCTGATCTGAAGCCTTACATAATCTTCATCGCTCCTCCCTCCCAAGAACGGTTGCGAGCCCTCCTGGCCAAGGAGAGCAAGAACCCAAAGGTAGTCATTTTAACACATCACAATCTGTTTTCTCATCTTTTTTTAGTAAGGTTTATCTAATAAGCCTTAGTAAAGTTAACTCACTTGACATCAAGCTAATGTAGGGAAACATGCTCTGTGTTCCATCTCTTATCTCCTAACCTTTCTCTACCTAAGCCGGAGGAGCTGCGAGACATCATTGAGAAGGCCCGTGAGATGGAGCAGAACTTTGGCCACCTGTTTGACGCAGCCATCGTGAACACAGACCAGGACAAGGCATATCAGGAGCTGCTGAGGCTCATCAACAAACTGGACACTGAGCCACAGTGGGTCCCCTCCTCCTGGCTACGTTGAAGGAGCAATATAATACAGACACAACACTAACCTGACACAGCACTCACTGGTTCAATGAAGAGCTTGAGTTACCCTGGATCATGGACATTAGTTGCCCAGGGGGAAGACAATTATTAGCTGAAAATTAGCCTTGACTCCATTCTCCAACCAGAATCACAGTATGAGACTAGTAGAAGATCCTCAATCAACACTCAAGCTGAAGATGAATAAAACACTTAAAATGCTTATCACTACATGTGATGTTGAACTGAACTGAACTGAGCCGAGCTCTTCTCTTCCCTTCTGAGACTGCCTGGGGAAATTAATTATTGTCTTATTATTGCTCTGATTATTTGTCCTTTTTTCGTTGCTGGATTTCTCTTCACTAAATTAACTTTTCACATTCCAGAGAAGTATGTAAAGACTTGGCACTTGGTGGCAGAAATCGAATTAGTGCTTCTATTCTGCTTTTGATAACTATTTATAATTGTAAATATATTCTATTTTTAAGAAGCTTTCGATAATAAGAAGAACCCATAGCTTCTATCTATGGCAGGGATGGGCAACTTTGATAGGAGTTGGGGCCACAAAAAAATCTCAACTCATCATGAGGGGCTGCAGTGGCTTGCAGGTCTGCGTACCCACATCCATACCCAGACATGGTCAGAGCTTGCCTTTTGGGGGCTCTAAGTGAAATGTTGTTGGGCCCCCCACCCCACTTTGCGAGCATAAAATGTCTTTGGGGGAAGGGGGCAGTGAATGACTCCTACACAAAACTATAGACACACACACTGGTTGTTGTACCCTTGCTGTTTCCTTGACCCCGTGTGTGAGGTCGGGTGTGTGTGTTTTGTTCAGTAATGTATCATCACGGATGTGATTTGCTCACCTAATGAAACCATCTGTGAGGTGATAACATCCCGGTGTAGGACTATGGGTCCTGATCAGTTATTTACTATATAGGGAATAGGGTGCCATTTGGGACGCAGTCATGATCTCTGCATCTGGCCTCTATCCTCTAAACTAGAGCAGCCCTGCTTTCAAATACTATTTGGATCATTGAAAATAGAATTGTTCGAGAACGGTAATCCCTATCCAAACTGTCTCTCCAGGTCGGCAAAAAGCAAAACCTTAAAAGTATTTGAACGATTTAAAATGCTATTTGAACCCTGGTCTGCACTAGAGCACAGTATAATGCTGGAGGTTCATCTGAATGTTGTTTTGACACCACATTAATTAGACAATCTGATTTGAGAGATGGTGAAGAGCCACTTTCTCCTACTTACCTTATACTCTTTTCACACTATCATGCCAACCGAAACTGGAGTGTGCTGGCTCTGATATTTTCACATTTTCCTTTCCAGGAACTATGGTGGATCGTAACCAGGTCAGTGCAGTAAAGCTTGGCTCAGTAGTGTGAAAAGGGTACTGGAGGATAAACCAGTCCTAACACACTACACCCCTTACCTCTACCCAAGCACTACGAGTCATCGCTAAATAGAAAACTGTCCTGTCCCGAATCACAGGATTTAAACCAACAGTGATGATATTGAAGAAAGATTATTAGAGGTGTTTAAAAGTTATGACACTAAAATCTTGAGGGGTAACTTTATGTCTTCATTTTCTTGATCTCAGTATTCAACATGCACACTTCCTGTGCTAATCTGTAGGATTGTGACCATAGAAATTGAATTATATTTCTACAAGTGTAACCAGCAGTATTCTATTCATGGAAAACACTAAGGAACATCTGAGCACCGCTGTCTGTGGGATTCTCTTAATAATCAATACTTCATAAATGCTTTGTTTGAAATCAATGCATTTTATAATTCACTTAAATGCATTATAACCTATCCAACTATGCTGTATTTTAATCCAGTAGTATTCACCACATGTGACATCTTAAATGTGTGATTTTATTATTTGTCAGTGATTTTTCAAAGCTGTTATTGAAATTTTGTTCTACTTTTTGATATGGGTCTGAAATTAACTCGACCGAACCGAAAAATAGTTGTTTTTGTTTTTGCATCTGGTGTTTATGATCATAGGTTTCAGCTCACCCTTGATTATAATATGCTGACTTTGTGTGATTGTCTTCGTGTGTGTGTGTGTGCACAGAGACAGGACTGTCACTGTAATGCAGGCAAGTATTATCTCTAGTAGACAATGGGAAATAGTTTTGCAAAGACCATTTCACATTTTTTTATTTTTGGTTATTGATGATAATCATGGTGTATCTAGATACTTAACATTTGATATATTTGTAATGTTAAAGATAGATTTAAGTACAGAGTAATGCACCTGTGAATGATGACTCGAACGCCTATCCATCCCTCCGTTTTGGATCAAACTCCAGGAACCGCTCAGTGCTAGCCTGATCCCAGATCTGTGTGTTTTACGCAGCTCCTCTGGCGATTTGTCATGTTTCCCATAGATGTTAGCTACATAGGGCCGTATTTAGTTTCTCAGAGTAGAAGTGCTGATTTAGGATCAGGTCATCCCTATTCATTGTTATTATTATCAAAAGGGGGGAAATTATCTTAGATCAGCACTCCTATTCTGAGAATGGTGGCCATTCAGATCTGGGACCAGTCTAGTTCAGAATGTCTATCCCTTTTTAGTATACACAGTACACACCTTGTGTAGGTTTGAGCCGTTAACTGGGAAGTAGAACTAATGAATGTAAAGTTGCTGTATTATTAAAAATCACTTTCTTTAGATCTGTTTTTGTATGAATTATTCAAGTGGATTAAATACCAAATTGATAGAAGTAGAGGTGGGTTATTTTATTTATTCAGCACTGTTTAAAGAGCTGCTGTAGAAATTATAGGAATGTATGATGATGCCAAGAGGTCAGACTACAGAGATTGTGGGGTCAGAGTTGATTGACACTAAAATATAGATAAGATAACGGAACTTGAGTGAGATTGAAACCTTTTTCATTGTATGATAATGTCCTCCTTTAAAAGATCTGACAGGGGTATTAAAACATTTGGCACATTAATTTGAATCTCAAAGCAAGGTGGAGCCATTAAACTTAAATTACTTTTCTTGAACTAAGGCCAGTCTCCTCAGACTTGGCGGCAGCATCAAGCGTAGTCAACAGCCACTCCCTTAGGGGGAAGAGTATGAGGTATGCACTAATTTCTATGCCATGTAATATGTAAGTGGTCAACTCAACACAGAAGTGTACAAACATTCCATTCCATGTGCTTTCCATGACATAGACTGACCCGGTGAATCCAAGTGAAAGCTATGATCCCTTATTGATGTCACTTTTTAAATCCACATTAATCAGTGTAGATGAAGTGGAGTAGATGGGTTAAAGAAGGATTTTTAAGCCTTGAGACAATTGAGGAACACTTTCGACACCTTGTAGAGTCTATGCCCTGGCAAATTGAGGGCAAAGCGGGGGTGCAAGTGCAACTCAAAAAATGTTATTTGTCACATGCGCCGAATACACCTTACAGTGAAATGCTTACTTACAAGGCCTTAACTGACAATGCACTTCAAGCAATAGTTTAAAATATTTACTAAATAAATGAAATATTAAAATAATATATACAGGGGGTACAGGTTAGTCAAGGTAATTTGTACATGGGGTAAAGTGACTGCATAGATAATAAATGGTGAGTGGCAGCAGTATAAAAACAAAGGGGCGGTGTCAATGTAAGTAGTCCTGGTGGCCATCTGATTAATTGTTCAGCAATCTTATGTATTGGGGGTAGAAGCTGTTAAGGAGCCTTTTGGACCTAGAGTTGGCGTTCCTTTAACAATTCTTGGGTCCTTCCTCTGACATCGCCTAGTATATAGGTTCTGGTTTGCATGAAGCTTGGCCCCAGTAATGTACTGGGCCGAACGCACTACCCTCTGTAGCGCCGATCGGATGGTGAGCAGTTGCTATACCAGGCGGTGATGCAACCGGTCAGGATGCTCTCGATGGTGCAGCTGTAGAACTTTTTGAGAATCTGGGGACCCATGCGAAATCTTTTCAGTCTCCTGGGGGGTAAAATGTGTTGTAGTGCCCTCTTCACAACTGTCTTGGTGTGTTTGGACCATGATAGTTTATTGGTGATGTGGACACCAAGGAACTTAACTCTCGACCCGCTCCAATTCAGGCCCGTCGATGTGAATGGGTGCATGTTCGGCCCTCCTTTTCCTGTAGTCCACAATCAGCTCCTTTGTCTTGCTCACGTTGAGGGAGAGGTTGTTGTCCTGGCACCACACTGCCAGGTCTCTGAGCTCCCTATAGGCCGTCTCATCGTTGTCGGTGATCAGGCCTACCATTGTTGTCGTCAGCAAACTTAATGATGGTGTTGGAGTCGTGCTTGGCCACGCAGTCTTGGGTATACAGGAGGGGACAAAGCACGCACCCCTGAGGGGCCCCCATGTTGAGGATCAACTTGGCAGATCTGTTGTTGCCTACTCTTACCACCTTACCGGCCCGTCAGGAAGTCCAGGATCCAGTTTCAGAGGGATGTAGTCCCAGGGTCCTTAGCTTAGTGATGAGCTTTGTGGGCACTATGGTGTTGAACACTGAGCTGTAGTCAATGAACAGCATTCTCACGTAGGTGTTCCTTTTGTCTAGGAGGGAAAGACACTTGCCAGTTGGTCAGCGCACACGTCCTGATATTCCGTCTGGCCCTGTGGCTTTGTGAATGTTGACCTGTTTAAAGGTCTTGTTCACATCGGCAATGGAGAGTGATCACACAGTCGTTATTGAACAGCTGGTGCTCTCATGCATGCTTCAGTGTTGCTTGCCTCAAAGAAAGTATAAAAGGCATTTAGCTCATCTGGTAGGCTTGCGTCACTGGGCAACTCATGGTTGGGTTTCCGTTTGTAGTCTAATAGTTGGCAAGCCCTGCCACATCTGTTGAGCGTCAGAGCCGGTGTAGTAGGATTCAATCTTAGTCCTGTAACTCAATATTAGGAAGGTGTTTTTAATGTTTTGTGCTTTTGTTAAACTTGCTTCAAAACCCTCACGGGGTGACACCTTGTGGAGAAACCACAAACTGCTAATTTCAATGGGAAATCTATTTGCTAAAATACCGATGGTATTTTTTTGGAGTGCATGTTTCCAGTTCCGCTTCCGGGTAAGTTTAAGTTGTCGCCTCGTTCACGCATGTCGATGAAACAGTCGAATTTTATCCCCTCAACTGATACATTTCAATTACTACAGTTTAATGTAATAACTTATAATACAGACATATTCATATAGTTAAATCTCAAGTTGTGGATATACTATATAAGGTGAGTATAACGTTTGATTGTGAAGTTCTGAAATAATGAATGATTGGTGATGAACGGATGAGACTCAAAAGCGTTACGTTAGCTAGTTAACATTAGCTAACCTGTCCCTCAGGCTAGTATCCTATCGAGCTGGTTTTCTAGCTACATGTGAATGTGTTGTAGCTAGATAAGGTTGGTTAGATTTGCTTTGCTAGTTAACTAGAAACCCATCATTCAGAATAAGCTGGCAGTCACTGGCAGCTGTTTGCTACTGCGAGCTAACGTTAGCCTGCTACTTATACAGTACAAAGGTTTTCTTCCAACAACGTATACATCTGTTCACCTACTTAGTTCTTTGCCCATGATAATTTGCTATATAGTGATCTACATTTTGCAAGAATTACGCCTGCTTGGCAGAGTGTGATAACATATAGGCAGAATGAGAATGCAATGACTACTATCCTCTGCTGCTTACTCACTTACTTGAAATCATCTTGACCACAGAGTGCAGGATGCCGTCGCTCAGCTGTAGATTCTACCAGCACAGGTTTCCAGAGGTGGACGATGTGGTGATGGTCAACGTGCGCTCCATCGCAGAGATGGGAGCCTACGTAAGTCTACTGGAGTACAACAACATTGAAGGCATGATCCTCCTTAGCGAGTTGTCTCGCAGACGTATCCGCTCCATTAACAAACTCATCAGGATCGGACGCAACGAGTGTGTGGTCGTCATCCGAGTGGATAAGGAGAAAGGTGAGAGGAAAAATGCTCGGGAATTGTGATGGGTTGACTTGTAGCCTGGTCCCATATTTGTTTGTGTTTCCTTGCCAACTTGTCACAGATAACCATAGGATTTGTCAAGACAGAAATAGATCTGGGACTAAGCAAGTTGTCCTGTTCTCATTGTGATATGAATATACTATAATTTACCGGTTCATTTCCCTGCTCTCTCTCTCTAGGTTACATTGATCTGTCCAAGAGAAGAGTTTCACCCGAGGAGGCAATCAAGTGCGAAGACAAATTCACCAAATCCAAAACGGTATGTTATCTAAATCCTCACATTATAAAGACAAAGTGCCAAAAGTCCTTGTTTTTACATGTGCCTTCCATGTACCCTCTAACTTCTAGGAAAATTTTAACCCACTTAAGCAAAGCCTTTCTCCAAGATTTTACCATCATTGTAAAGCCCTAGTTATTTGGTTGCTTTGATGGTCATTTCTGAACTTGATTATTTATTAGTGAATAATTTACTGTCCCTCATTTATGGTCAACCCTGTTACGTGAACTGAACTATATTTAATATTGTGAAACTATTCCTTTTTAAATATATATTTTTTAAGATACATTGAACATCTAATAGACAAATCATAGTGTAAAAGCAGGTGAGCTAGTTCTGCTCTTTTTGGCAATTTTCTGGTGTTTTGTGGTGGGAAACTGAGTGGGTCGAGCATAACATGTCATTCATTACCTGTAGATAGAAAGGCTAGAAAATATGTTACAAAAAAACGTTTTTGTGAAGCTTTCATTCAATTGCCGCTCCCTTTTGCACACAACAAGCTCCCCTGTCACAAGGGGATTTATGCATGATTTAAGATTAAATCGTCAATCCTGTTACTTTATTTGGCACTTACGTTTACATTTGAGTAATTTAGCAGATGCTCTTATCCAGAGCAACTTAGTTAGTGCATTCTTCTTAAAATACCTAGATGAGACACAACCACATATCACACATGTAAATTTACTGTAGTCATTTTTATTTATTTAACCTCTTGATTGCTATTTACGACAATGTTAAAATTTGGTGAAATAAATGTTTTTTTATATATATATTTTTTTACCAATAAACACTTCTCAGAAGTCGCCGAGTTGGTGGAACAACCCTAGTACAATATACTATTTTGCCTTGGGCTGACAATGCAGAAGGGCTGGTTATGTTAAGTTTTGGTACTCTTAGATGTGTTGTCAACTGATATATTCAGATATAATTTCTGGAGGGGAACCTAGACTTGTGTGTCTTCTGTCATGACAGGTGTACAGCATATTGAGGCATGTGGCTGAGGTTCTGGAGTACACCAAAGATGAGCAGCTGGAGAGCCTGTTCACACGCACCGCCTGGGTGTTTGATGAGAAGTACAAGCGGCCTGGATACGGAGCCTATGATGTCTTCAAACAGGCTGTGGCGTAAGTACTGACAACCTGGTCAGGGTTGGTGGACGGGATTCTCTTGTTTAGACATTTATCCACAAAAATATGATTTTCCATTCTTAGTTTCAAACAGACTTACGGAACTAGAAATGGAAGAAAAATATTCCATAGATTAGTCTCCTGGTTAGATACAAATTTGCCCAAGCGAGACTAGATGCAAATCTGTTTCTCTTGCATCAATAGACATATTATTTAGCTATTGCCCTGGACCTCCCAGGATTGAATGTGTTAATGACTGGTGTTTTGGCCCACAGGGACCCAGCCGTTTTAGATTGTCTGGACCTGACAGAGGAGGAGAAGGCTGTCCTCATTGACAACATCAACAGAAGACTGACCCCACAAGCTGTCAAAATCAGGGCAGGTATGTACACCTAACACTTACCTGGGTACATGTACATCATATACACAGCAGTGTCTTGATGAATCTTGATATAGCATTATACTAATGTGTTAGCAGTGGCGGATTTAGGGAGAGGCGACATGGGCAGCCCATGCCGACACGGCACGGGGCGCCCACACCATTTTTTAAATAATAATAATAATAATTTGGAATGGTGACATTTGTGCGATGGGTTATCTATCGCTCATTTGCACATCACATCAATGATATCATGTCACCGTGTGGGACTGTGGGTCAATTAACCTTGTCGGAGTGGGTGCCCTGATTCTAGTTTATGAGCTAGGCAGGCTACTGCCTGGGAAGGTCTCCAACTCAGAAGTACGAGATGAGGAGGGGAGTGTGGGTAGGTTGACCTCAGGTCTCCCCACTGGAAGCCTGAGGTAGGGGGAGCGGGGGAATCTGTCAAATAGCACCCTTCTAACTTTGTACAGTACTAATGCAATTAGTTGTGCAATTTAGTTTGTGTGTTTCTTGTTTGACGTGCAATAGTGTAATAAGCAGGTTATCTTCTTTATAAGTGTGTTATTCTATTTGTGTGTTTGTGTAATATAGGATTTGTGCAATTTAGTTTTATTTGTGGGTTTTTTGTTAGTAATAGTGTATTTCAATAATTTTTTTCTTTGTATTTATATACACTTTGTTTCTATTTGCCTTTGTTATTACTTTTTGATATTTATTAGTCTTACTTTTGTATATTTTATATTTATATAGTTTAAAATGTTATGATTATTTGTGTTGTTCCAAATGTCTGAAGGGGGGTTCGCCCAGGGAGCCATACAAGCTAGAACTGCCACTGTGTTTTAGAATAATATTTTTGGGAACCCACTTAAGCCAACTCCCATGTCTCCCTCAGACATTGAGGTGGCCTGTTACGGGTATGAGGGGATTGATGCTGTCAAAGAAGCGTTGAGGGCGGGGCTGGGCTGCTCCACAGACGCCATGCCAATCAAGGTAAATAAAACAACAAACACCCCTCAATAGTCCGTTTTTTTTACGGACCCAGATTAAACATAGTATAATCCTAGACCATTGGTATTCAGACTTTTTCAGCAGGGAACCCATTTTTTCCCCATGAATTTCTTTCCTTAAAAAATTGTTTTATATACACTACCATTCAAAAGTTTGGGGTCACTTAGAAATGTCCTTGTTTTTTAAAGAAAAGCGGGTTTTGTCCATTTAAATAATATCAAATTGATCGGAAATACAGTGTAGACATTGTTAATGTTGTAAATTACTATTGTAGCTGAAAATGGCAGATGTTTTATGGAATATCTACATAGGCGTACAGAGGCCCATTATCAGCAACCATCACTCCTGTGTTCCAATGACACATTGTGTTACCTAATCCAAGCTTATCATTTTAAAAGGCTAATTGATCATTAGAAAACCCTTTTGCAATTATGTTAGCACAGCTGAAAACTGATTAAAGATGCAATAAACTGGCCTTCTTTAGACTAGTTGAGTATCTGGGGGCATCAGCATTTTCTGGGTTTGATTACAGGCTCAAAATGGCCAGAAACAAATAACTTTCTTCTGAAACCCGTCCGTCTATTCTTGTTCTGAGCAATGAAGACTATTCCATGCGAGAAATTGCCAAGAAACTGAAGATCTCGTACAACGCTGTGTGCTACTCCCTTCACAGAACAGCGCAAACTGGCTCTAACCAGAATGGAAAGAGGAGTGGGAGGCGCCGGTGCATAACTGAGCAAGAGGACAAGTACATTAGTGTCTAGTTTGAGAAACAGAAGCCTCACAAGTCCTCAACTGGCAGCTTCATTAAATAGTACCCGCAAAACACCAGTTTCAACGTCAACAGTGAAGAGGCAACTCCGGGATGCTGGCCTTCTAGGCAGAGTTGCAAAAAAGCCATATCTCAGACTGGCCAGTAAAAATAAAATATTAAGAGGGGCAAAATTACGCAGACACTGAACAGAAGATTGGAAAAAAGTGTTATGGACAGACTAATCTAAGTTTGAGGTGTTCGGATCACAAAGAAGAACATTCATGAGACGCAGAAAAAATGAAAAGATGCTGGAGGAGTGCTTAACGCCATCTGTCAAGCATGGTGGAGGCAATGTGATGGTCTGGGGGTGGTAAAGTGGGAGATTTATTCAGGGTAAAAATAATCTTGAAGAAGGGAGGCTATCACTCCATTTTGCAACGCCATGCCATACCCTGTGGACGGTGCTTAATTAGAGCCAATTTCCTCCTACAACAGGACAATGACCCAAAGCACAGCTCCAAACTATGCAAAAACTATTTGGGGAAGAAGCAGTCAGCTGGTATTCTGTCTATAATGGAGTGACCAGCACAGTCACCGGATCTCAACCCTATTGAGCTGTTGTGGGAGAAGCCTGACCATATGGTATGTAACAAGTGCCCATCAAGCCAATACAACTTGTGGGAGGTGCTTCAGGAAGCGTGGGGTGAAATCTCTTCAGATAACCGCAACATTGACAACTAGAATGCCAAAGGTCTGCAAGGCCGTAATTGCTGCAAATGGAGGATTCTTTGACGAAAGCAAAGTTTGAAGGACATTATTTAAATTAAAAATAATTATTTATAACCTTGTCAACGTCTTGACTATATTTCCTATTCATTTTTCAACTAATTTCATGTATGTCTTCATGGAAAACAAGGACATTTCTAAGTGACCTCAAACTTTTGAACGGTAGTGTGTGTGTATACATACAATTGAAGTCGGAAGTTTACATACGCTTTAGCCAAATACATTTGAACTCAGTTTTTCACAATTCCTGACATATAATCCTAGTAAAAAAATCCCTTTCTTAGGCCAGTTAGGATGACCACTTTATTTTAAGAATGTGAAATGTCAGAATAATAGTAGTGATTTATTTCAGCTTTTTATTTATTTCATCCCATTCCCAGTGGGTCAGAAGTTTATAACCACTCAATTAGTATTTGGTAGCATTGCCTTTAAATTGTTGGGTCAATCATTTTGGAAAGCCTTCCACAATCTTCCCACAATAAGTTGGGTCAATTTTGGCCCATTCCTCCTGACAGAGCTGGTGGAACTGCTTCAGGTTTTGTAGACCTCCTTGCTCGCACATGCTTTTTCAGTTCTGCCCACAAATTTTCTATAGGATTGAGGTCAGGGCTTTGTGATGGCACATCCAACACCTTGACTTTCTTTCCTTAAGCTATTTTGCCACAACTTTGGAAGTATGCTTGGGGTCATTGTCCATTTGGAAGACCCATTTGCGACCAAGCTTTAACTTCCTGACTGATTCAAGCAGCTCAGCTCTTCCTGTTGATCACATTCCAGAGGTTTTCAGTTGTCATTTTCTGAAAAGAAATGCTCTAAATGACTATTTTTATTTGGAAATTGGGAGGAATGTTGTCAGTAATTTATGGAATAAAACAAAAATGTTAATTTTACTCAAACACATACCTATAAATAGTAAAACCAGAGAAACGGATCATTTTGCAGTGGTCATTTTGCAGTATTCAGAGCCCTGGACTTTTTCAAAATTTTGTTACTTTACTTTAAAATTGATTAAATAGTTTTTTTCCCCCATTTATCTACACACAATACCCAAAAATGAAAAAGCAACAACAGGTTTTTAGACATTTTAGCAAATGTGTATTTAAAAAAAAAAACTAAAATATCACATTTACATAAGTATTCAGAACCTGTACTCCTCCATGCTTCACGGTGGAATCCACACATGTGGAGATCATCCGTTCACCTACTCTGCGTCTTACAAAGACACTGCGGTTGGAACCAAAAATCTCGAATTTGGACTCATTAGACCAAAGCACAGATTTCCACCAGTCTAATGTCCATTGCTTGTGTTTCTTGGCTCAAACAAGTCTCTTGTTCTTATTGATGTCCTTTAGTAGTGGATTCTTTGCAGCACTTCGACCATGAAGGCCTTATTTCACAGTCTCCTCTGAACAGTTGATGTTGAGATGTGTCTGTTACTTGAACTCTGAAGCATTTATTTGGGCTTTCAATTTCTGAGGCTGGTAACTCTAATAAACGTATCCTCTGCAGCAGAGGTAACTCTGGAACTTACTTTCCTGTGGCGGTCCTCATGAGAGCTAGTTTCATCATAGCGCTTGATGATTTTTGCGACTGCACTTAAAGAAACTTTTTCAAAGTTCTCAATGTTCCATATTGACTGAACTTCATGTCTTAAAGTAATGATGGACTGTCGTTTCTCTTTGCCTATTTGAGCTGTTCATGCCATAATATGGACTTGGTATTTTACCAAATATGGCTGTCTTCTGTGTACCACCCCTACTTTGTCACAACACATTAAGGAAAGAAATTCCACAAATTAACTTTTAACAAGGCACACCTGTTAACTGAAATGCATTCCAGGTGACTCTACCTCATGAATCTGGTTGAGAGAATGTCAATGGTGTGCAAAGCTGTCATCAAGGCAAAGGATGGCTACTTTGAAGAGTCTCAAATATAAAATATATTTTTTTGGTTAGGTGATTCCACATTGGTTATTTCATACTTTTGATGTCTTCACTATTATTCTACATTGTATTCAATGGTTTTTTAAAAAATATTGAAAAACCCTTGAAATGAGTAGGTGTGTCCAAACTCTTGACTGGTACTGTATACACATTAAAAATATATATTAAAAAAGACAAAAGCATCCACTGAAAGTGACTTTTAGTCCAAGATCTGTGTCAGGGAAAAGGCTGAATGTATCACAACATAGTGTCTCTTTGGTTACCTGACAGATTAACCTGATAGCGCCGCCGCGCTACGTCATGACCACCACCACACTGGAGCGCACAGAGGGTCTCTCCGTCCTCAACCAGGCCATGGCTGCCATCAAAGAGAAGATTGAGGAGAAGCGAGGCGTGTTTAACATCCAGATGGAGGTCAGTACAATTACCTTATTGTCATAAGTTACATAAAATCATATGTTTGCTGTATTTTAATACACTATAGAAAGAGGGGGACAATGGAAAGTCCATGGTGGGGTGGTTAGAAGTTTCATGTAAATAAAAAAATATTTAAAAATCTCGCATTAAAACAGTATTATAAACAGCAACAATGTTCAGGACATTGCGCCTTCAATGTCCATGTGTTAATGTCTTATGTTTTCCTCCCCTCCAGGCGAAGGTTGTGACAGACATAGATGAGACAGAGCTGGCCCGCCAGCTGGAGCAACTGGAGAGAGAGAACGCTGAGGTGGACGGAGATGACGAAGATGGAGAGATGGAGGCCAAGGCAGAGGACTAAACTAGATGAAGAACTGAGGGATTGGATACGACGACGAGACCAATTATACATATGCAGTCCAGAGCATGTATTCATAAAGCATCTCAGAGTAGGAGTGCTGGTCTAGGTTCAGACCACCCCACCCCCATATGTAATCCAATGCATAATGATCTAAAAGGCTAAACTTATCCTAGATCAGAACTCCTATTTTGAGATATTTCATGAATACAGGCCCTGTCTGATGAGATGACGAACTTCATGTCAAATCAAGCATTCTAGAACGTCTCTCCAACTGAACCCTTTGGATCAGTAGCAGGGACCATCTCAGGGAGACTGATAGAGATGGCTACAGGCACTGACTGTCATACTGCCAAACACAGGGCTGGGAAAGGCCTCTGTGATTATAACAATGGACACAATAACAACTGAATATGATCACTGAACCCTAGCTGTTTGAATTGCATCAGAACGGGTGGGTTGGGGTAGGATTAGCCTATTTGTGCTGTAGCCAACTTCTCTCTGTGTGGAAGAGTTGGCTACAGCACATATAATACAAAATGGGACACGGCTTGGGTTGGTGGGGTGGTAGCCTGGTCCCCTGCTGAATGTTCTTTAACCAACTCTTTGTGACACATACAGTATAGGACCAGGCTAGAGTGAGTAGGGGTTTTGATATATTCTGAGAATATAATAAGACAAGTGTTTTATATATAGCAAGGACATATTTTAGGAATGAGTACTTTTGAAAGTGGCCTTGGCTGTCTCCCCAACTCCATGAAAGGACAATAGCTTTCTTGTCGTTTTCCAGCTCAATATGGTTCAAGTGAAATGTCGGAAGGGAGAGTATAATGCTCACCTAACCAACTCATACAGATCTTTATAACTTATGGTGCATTCTGGATGTATTTCTATTTTGACAGGACTACATTCTAAACATTACATTAAACAAATAAAAAAGTACCTTTGTGTTGTCAGGTTAGAAGTGATTGAAAGTGAAGCATGCAGTTATAGCAGAATCTGTTTCAGAAAGTTCCATGTGAGTTCTCTAGCCTTTATCAAAGAATTTAAATAAGTTGTTTTATTGTTGTCACATACACAGGATATGTACAGTGAAATGTGTTGCTTTATATGGTCTGCCATAGCAGTATCAGCACACCTGGAGCAAATTAAGATTAAGTGCCTTGCTCAAGGGCAAATCAACCTTTGTGGCTGGGTTACTAGTCAAACACTAACAGCTAGGCTACCTTCCACCCATTCACAAAATAAGCAAATTAATCATAGTCGGCAGGACAAGCACGAGATAGTGAGATCCTATTGGCGCGTTCTTGCATATATTTGTGGTTTTCCGTTATGGAACGCCTACTCTGAAATGAGCATCTAAACAACGCACTTTTTATAAACTTTAGTAACAGGTCAAGTCTACAGAACTTAATCTACTCTGTTCGTAACATATTCTAGTTCGGGGAACAGAAAATTGTATTGAGATCAAATGTTTCATCGATGAGTAAATTGGCCCTGCTGGTCCCAGAGCTTCCTGTAGAAACGGCCGGGGAAACATCTGGCTCATTATTCTATTTTTGCTAATATCTCTGGTTGTAGTTTGTCTGCACTACAAATCCCAGAATTCAGTGTTAGCAGTTGGTAGCAACCCTGAAGGCTTACTAGTCAATCATCTGTAGTGTAGCAAAATATATATTTTAAAAAGTTGTAAATGTTTTGCTAGTTGACTGAAACTATACATAAATTACAGAACCAACGACTCTGCAAAATTGCTAGCTCTGTAGGGCGACAGACTATGGAGATTAATCGACCTTCAATCAAGGTAAAATTCTTTGAACAAGTTAAAATAACTGTCGACATTTACTTTTCCTCAGCCAACAAGATGGGTAAGTTAATGAACAGCAAAATCACTATCCTATGTGAATCTACTATAGTATAAACGTTTAGGCAACCTATTATATTGGTCAGTTTGTCGAGAAAGATTGTCTATTCCAGTCTGGACATTTGTGGGAAGATAGATCCCAAATTCATACAAAAACGTTAAAAAGCCATGAGTCTGATGCAACAGATCAGAACATGTAGCTTAAAGTTGATAAACTATTATTTATTAAGATTATAAGCGCAGTAATGCACACAAGGCAGTAAGTAGGCTACGCAGGAATGTTCGTTCCATAATGCAATTGGCGGGAAAACACCATTGTCGAGAGGGCACTGCGGTTTCATGTGGCAGATGAAATGAGAGAAATGAGGATAGAGGAGATCTAATAGGCTAACTTGAAGCAATCTAAGACATGCCTCGTAATATATATTAACACGTTCAAGATTTAAACAGTTAAGTATGTTTTCAAAATACATGTTTTGAAAAATGAGCCTCCAGCTCGTTGCAAAGTGAAGTGTGACGCGCTGATGAAGCCTGCCTGGGGGAAAAAATGTTTTTGAACGGTCATCCAACTCTGGCCTGTGGAGCACTGACTTTACGAGCTGAAGATCACTGACGTCATGAAATGACCTCATATTTTTCTGAGTTCCCAGTTGTCTTGAAAGCGCAGCAGTAGCTCTTGCACAGTCTGACATATTTTCCACTCTATGTCTCTATCTGTATGCTGTATGTGTGTAATTTAAAAAAAGATACATAAGGAATATAGTGTACACATGCACCAAGTTAATTCCACAAAATTATGCAATATAAGCATGATCAGTCAAATGTATGTACATAGACTGTTGAATCCGTCAATGAATAGGCTAAAAAGCTAATAGGCAAATTTTGCAATGGGATTTTTTCTTCTGGACAATTGTACGGTGCCAATTTTATTTATTGGTTTTACAAAAATGTTATCGGAAAAAAGCCTGCTACCTGGCGAAAGGAAGCCCTCTGTGTAGGTACAGACTCCCAATGTGTCCTAAACCTAGATTTTGGCTTGTGAAAACGCATTTCGTTCTGTAGCTAACTAATAATGAATGACACAAATGACATTTCCTAATCTTTTGTATAGGTGACCCAGGTTATATTCATCATAACCATTTTGTTAGTCAGGGTGCAGTTTGGAACCACCATATCAGGTAAGCTGATCACATTGTGTCAAAGAAAGTAGCTAGTTTTAAAAGGACATTCTACTCCAAAATAAGTATAATGAGGGAATAAGTCCATGTCTTACCAGGCATGGTGTGTATTTATTTATTTGGACAGTGAAGCTAAAATGTTGAATTTTGCTCTGTAGTATACTCCAGCATTTTGGATTCAAGATCACATGTTCCATATGAGGAGACAGTAAATTATGTCACTTTTTTTTTTTTTTTTCATGTTTTACTCTTTAGAAATGAAAGCACTTTATGTATTTGGTCCCCTAGGGATGTCCTCCAATACAATACAGCAATGATAGGTTTGTTTGAAACAATTTGGTTTGATTAGAGAACGAATTGATGCGATACGATGCACAACATTTGTTGCAAAAACACATTCATTTTCCATGAGCTGGGCCTCTGAGCTGGATCTGTCTGAGCTGACTTCTGTGTGTAAATTATGTATGTCTGTGGTGTATGTACTATGTAGGCACCTGTGCAGAGCCACAAGGGAGACTAGGCATCTACCACCCCACTACTACTATCAAATTAGGGGGAGGGGGGGCAATGTAGCCTCTGTTTTTCTGCCCCCCCCCCCCCCACACACACACACTTTGGTTTTGAAATCACCCACTAATTAACTTGTAATTTTTGCAATTTAAGTGTTTGCGCTAGTAATGAATCAATATTTATCATTTACAAATAAGCTATGGCATAGCCAATCAATATAAGGCACAACTTTGGATTTCACCCCCATCTCAAAATGGAATGGTTTTGATCAATTGTAGGTTTTTACAGAGTAATCTTCTGCTTCGGGCCATGCAGTGCGCCTCGCAAAATTGATTGCTGTCCTCGTTATGAAATTATCAACTTTACCCTGTACATCTAAAAATGGCACAGTATTTGCAAATGTACACAGCTTTTCCTTCTACATCAGCTCCAGTGAAATGTCTCCACACATCAGTGTGAAGGAAAAGCAGCCAACAAGTGCTCAGCATATGTGGGAACTCCAAGGCTTTTGGAAAAGCATTCCAGGTGAAGCTGGTTGAGAGAATGCCAAGAGTGTGCAAAGCTGTAATCAAGTCAAAGTGTGGCTATTTGAAGAATCTCAAATATAAAATATATATTGATTTGTTTAACACTTTTTTTGGTTACTACATGATTACATATGTGTTATTTCATAGTTTTGTTGTCTTCACTATTATTGTACAATGTAAAAAATTAAGAAAAACCCTTGATTGAGTAGGTGTTCTAAAACTTTTGACCGGTAGTGTAAATCAATAACTGTCAATTGTTCTATGGATGTGTGAGTGTATGGGTGGATGTGTCTGTGCATATGATGGGGAGAGGGAGGGAGGATGAATATGTGTAGGAGGGCGGGAGAGAATGGGTGTGCGGAGGCATGGAGTATATGTTGTGTGTGAATGAAAGAGAATGGATGAGTAAGAGGATGTGTAGAGGGGTGTGGGTGTTTTTGAGAAAAGAGGAGGGGGGAGAAGATGGAGGTTGGGATAAACTTGGCCTGGCTGGGTAAGGAAAGGAGGGTAGGTGGTGATAAGCTTGGCTTGGGGGGTTAAGGATGGGAGGGGGAACAAGCTTGGCTTGGGGGGGTAAGGATGGGAGGTGGGGAAAAGCTTGACTTGGTTAGGGTTAAATGGGGGAGAGCAGGGATGGGGTGGTGCAGAGAGATGGGTTTGGGATGTTTTTTTTTTTTTTTTTTTCTTCTTTTTTTTATGACTTGTAAAATTATTAAGAGATCTGGACAGATAGGAAAGGAAGTCAAAGTATTATTATTCCTTGTTTGTCATTACAACTGCGATTTAATGGTGGTTATTGGTGATAATAGAGAGAAACTATGTCCAGTGGATTGGGATGGGGTGATTGGGAGAGCATCAGACACTTCTCTGTGGTGTGCTTGGGTCATCCACTCATCCCATTTCAGTCTTTTGGAGGACCCACTCACCCCAAGTAGACCCTCACCAGCCAATATACTTACATTTATTTACCTTATAAGGTAATCCAAACCAACCACAGTACTTATGTGGTAGTCTTTCTTAAAATGTACAGTATGTACAATGTACGTACAGTGCATTCGGAAAGTATTCAGAACACTTTACTTTTTCAACATTTTGTTTACATTACAGCCTTGTTCTAAAATTGATTAAATTGGTTTGTTTTTTTCCTCGTTAATCTACACACAATATCCCATAATGACAAAGCAAAAACAGGTATCGCATATTTAAAAACTCAAGTATCACAGTTACATAAGTATTCAGCCTGACAGAGCTTGACAGGCTCTGCAGAGACGAATGGGAGAAACTCTCCAAATACAGGTGTGCCAAGCTTGTATTGTCAAACCCAAGAAGACCCGAGGCTGTAATTGCTGCCAACGGTGCTTCAACAAAGTACTGAGTAAATGGTCTGAATACTTATGTAAATGTTATATTTGAATCTTTTTATTTGCGATACCTGTTTTTGCTTTGTCATTATGGGGTATTGTGGTAGATTGATGAGGGGGGGGGAAACTATTTTATCCATTTTAGAATAAGGCTGTAACTTAACAAAATGTGAAGTGGTCTGAATACTTTCCGAATGCACAGGAAAGATAACTTTATCCCATTACTTAACAATATGAAATCAGATTTAATTAAATAGAATAATCTTCCCATAAATCTTACAGGTAAAATAAACCTCTTCAGAATGGCATGGCTCCCAATGTTTTTGTATTTATTTTCAGTAATACTGATTTTTTTTCTTAACTAAGACAAAATAATTCATAATTTACTTTTTTCTGCACAACATACAGTACTAGTCAAAAGTTTGGACACACCTACTCATTCCAGGGTTTTTCATTATTTTTACTATTTTCTACATTGTAGAATAATAGTGAAGACATCAAAACTATGAAATAACACATATGGAATCAGGTAGTAACCAAAAAAGTGTCAAATCAAAATATATTTGAGATTCTTCAAAGTTGCCAAATGTCCTTTGCTCACTCTGACAGCTTTGCACACAATTAATGCCTTCTGGGAATGTTTATAAAGTCCAAAAGTTATGGGCGGAGTTGGAAAGAAGTATTACCATGTAAATTTACCTTTAATTTGTCTGTCTGTATATTTCAAAACATGGCATAAGATACCTGATGGGTTGGACAATACATTTCTTATCAATCATTTGGAGCTGACTTGCCCAGTTAAATAAAGGTTACATTTAAAAAACTCTTTAAAAAACATATCCTTAAAAACTGTAAATCAACCTCCGTTGTTTACGCAATGGAAAGGTCAAATGCTTTACTATCTAAAAATGTAAAGTGAGTGGGCGACGGAGAGAAACAAATCGTGCAGTTTGACGCCATGTGGCAGAAAGTGATATGTGCGCTGGAGATAGGGGTGAGGGTTAGTGGGTATGGGCAGTGATGTAGTTGATGTTTTGTATTGTTGATAAAATATCAAATAAAATCATGTGAAAAAAAGACAAAGTAGGCTATAGAGCATTCTCTCACTGCTCTAGAATGTATCTCTTCAGTGTTTGGCCTTGGGAGGTGGTACCATTTGGAGGTATTTTTGCGGGTTGGGCTCAAAATCAACTTCATACCCTCGTCATGATTACGGAATGTTATTCACTCTCCGCAGGGTCGGCAGAAAGAAGGAGGATGTTTCCTTTTTTCAGAGGTTTAGTATTTTCAACCTAACTTCTGTTTCCCCTGAAAAAAGTAGGTGGGGACTACGCTCAGGCGCCTTGTTATGCCTGCTACTTTAGGTGACGGATTATTGTGGATAATCATGAATGAATTATGAATAATGATGAGTGAGAAAGAGGCATAAATATCTTACCCCCCCCCTCACACAAAAATGCTAACCTCCCCCATTTTTGGTAATGGTGAGAGGTTAGCATGTCTTGGATAATCTTTCTGCACACAGAATCTGCCCACAGGACTTAATCATTCATCATTATTCATGATTCATTCATGGTTATCCATAATCAAGATAGCATCCACATTAATGTAGAAGTATTCAGAAACATATTATTTTCTTATTTACAATAAAAGGCACAATAAATTGTTTACCATTCATTTCTATTGGTCACAACATAATCTGAAAGACAACCAAAACAAACTGCAAATGCATCCAACAGGTTTGTAGAGTAACAGGCTTGATGTAGTCATTTCTAAACAGTAAAACATATGTATGAAAATTACCTCAAATAAAAGGTATTGGCGCCTCATATGATTTAAAAACTTAAATCCAAAATGCTGGACTGTAGAGACAAATGAAACGTTTTAGCTTCACTGTCCAAATAAATATGTAGTGGCGTGTACATATGCATCAATCCCAAATTAATGGAAAAGAAAGGCACCATTTAATGATGATACATAGGGCTGTTATTTGCATTGGATGTGAACAGATTACTGTTTTTCTAGCTGGCAGACTTCTTTTGATTTATTCTTTACATGACGTTGATGCACTTAGACCCAGATGACACAGATGAACCAAATGACACAGATGAACCAAATGACACAGATGAACCAGATGACCCAGAGCAACAGAAACTATTTCAGTGTGTGTCAGGAAATATGGATAGCAAAAGGGTTCGACTGTACCTCGGCCTGGACAATCTGGTATGTTGCTCCAGCAGCTCTCATCAAACATCTGGCGCCCCCTTGTGTTGCCTGGAATAAATGCTGTGTCCCAGAATTATGATGAATAGTTTTAGGGCCAGTTTCTGTGACCCAGATAAAGCCTCATTCTAGATTTAAAAGCCATGTTCAATGAAAAACGTACAAAGTAACTTTTCAGGGGGGGGGGGGGGACAAACCATTGTAATTTGTCCATCCTTGTGATTGCCATTCTATCTCATTCATTCCAGGTGGTGGATTGCATGCTACGGAAGAAACCAGGCGGCTCAGCTAGACAGTACCAGAACCAACTGAAGCTCTACACATCATCTGGTCTCCTGCCCACCATGGCCATCTATAACAGCACTAACACAGCCACCTTCTCCTTTAAATTAATTATGGTGAGATGGGCTAAGATTAGGATTAAATGGTACATACAACAAAATCAATGGTCTCAGTAATTACTTGAATTCAATGACTTTCTACTTCTATCTGTTCCTCTTATGTGTTATGTGTACTTTCCCTCTGCTTGTTAGAATGCATCCACCTGGAGAGTGAACGTCCCCAGATACAACATAACTATCAACACAGGTGTCATTATTTCTCATTAATGAACCGATCTATTAGTCTGGGTACCAGTTTTTAGCTAACATTCCACTCCTGTCATTTGCCTAAGAGAATCTCAACGGTCAATATGCAGCTGGATTTCCAGCGGAGTTGCTCATTGGTTGTTGGAAATAACATATTGTATATATAATATTTTCCATGACAACATGTGGAGCCTCAAATAGAATTACAAAGTACAAAAAATAAACATTTAGCTTTTATACTTTTCTAGTGGAAAGCTAAGATATTTTATGATTGTAATTGCAGTATGTATTTAGTTTTGGAATTTAGAAGTGAGCTAGCAACTTTTTACAGACTGGTTTTCATCTGGACAACAACAAACTGTTGCTTAGCAACCAGACACCAAAAGTGTTCCAAAATGTGCTTTAAAAAAACGAGTTCCAATATTTGCATAACCTTTGATTGGAGGATAGCTATGACTGTTACCGAATCAGGATCAAATCCTCTGACTTAAACATTTAAAAAAATATAAATAAAATCACCTTTATTTAACAGGCAGGCCAGTTGAGAACAAAGTTCTCATTTACAACTGCGACCTGGCCAAGATTAAGCAAATCAGTGCGACAAAAACAACAACACAGAGTTACACATAAGTTAAACAAACATTCAGTCTGTAACACAATAGAAAAATCTATGTACATTGTGTGCAAATGTAGTAAGATTAGGGAGGGAAGGCATAAATAGGCCATAGAGTAAATAATTACAATTTAGCATTAACACTGGAGTGATAGACGTGCAAGTAGAGATACTGGGGTGCAAAAGAGCAACAAAAAAATAACAATATGGGGATGAGGTAGTTGGGTTTGCTATTTACAGATGGGCTGTGTACAGGTACAGTGATCGGTAAGCTGCTCTGACAGCTGATGCTTAAAGTTAGAGAGGGGGATATAAGTCTCCAGCTCCAGTGATTTTTGCAATTCGTTCCAGTCATTGGCAGCAGAAAACTGGAAGGAAAGGTGGCCAAAGCAGGTGTTGGCTTTGGTGATGACCAGTGAAATAAACCTGCTGGAGCGTGTGCTACGGTTGGGTGTTTCTATGGTGACCAGTGAGCTGAGATAAGGCTGGGCTTTACCTAGCAAAGACCTGGAGCCAGTGGGTTTGGCGACGAATATGTGGCGAGGGCCAGCCAACAAGAGCATACAGGTCGCAGTGGTGGGTACTATATGGGGCTTTGGTAACAAAATGATTGGCATTGTGATAGACTACATACAATTTGCTGAGTAGAGTGTTGGAGGCTATTTTGTAAATTACATCGCCGAAGTCAAGGATCTGTAGTATAGTCAGTTTTACAAGGGTATGTTTGGCAGCATGAATGAAGGAGGCTTTGTTGCGAAATAGGAAGCCGATTCTAGATTTAACTTTGGATTGGAGGTGCTTAATGTGAGTCTGGAAGGAGAGTTTACAGTCTAGCCAAACACCTAGGTATTTGTAGTTGTCCACATATTCTAGGTCAGAACCGTCCAGAGTAGTGATGCTAGTGGGCAGCAATTGGTTGAAGAGCATGCATTTAGTTTTACTAGCATTTAAAAGCAGTTGGAGGCCACAGAAGGAGTTTTGAATGGCATTTGCTCGTTTGGAGGTTTGTTAACAGTGTCCAAAGAAGGGCCAGATGTATACAGAATGGTGTCGTCTGCGTAGAGTTGGATCAGAGAATCACCAGCAGCAAGAGTGACATCATTGATATATACAGAGAAGAGAATTGTCCCTAGAATTTAACCCTGTGGCACCCCCATAGAGACTGCCAGAGGTCCGGACAACAGGCCCTCCGATTTGACACACTGAACTCTATCTGAGAAGTAGTTAGTGAACCAGGCGAGGCAGTCATTTGAGAAACCAAGGCTGTTGAGTCTGCTGATAAGAATGCGGTGATTGACAGAGTCGAAAGCCTTGGCCTGGTTGATGAAGACGGCTGCACAGTACTGTCTTTTATCGATGGCGGTTATGATATCGTCTAGGACCTTGAGCGTGGCTGAGGTGCACCCATGACCAGCTTGGAATCCAGATTGCATAGCGGAGAAGGTACGGTGGGATTCGAAATGGTTGGTGATCTCTTTGTTAACTTGGCTTTCGAAGACTTTAGAAAGGCAGGGCAGGATGGATATAGGTCTATAACAGTTTGTGTGTCTCCCCCTTTGAAGAGGGGGATGACCGCAGTTGCTTTCCAATCTTTGGGGATCTCAGACGATAAGAAAGAGGTTGAACAGGCTAGTAACATGGGGTTGCAAAACTTTCAGCGGATAATTTTAGCCCAGCTGATTTGTAGGGTTCCAGATTTTGCAGCTCTTTCAGAAAATCAGCTGTCTGGATTTGAGTGAAAGAGAAGTGGGGGGGGGGGGCTTGAGCAAATTGCTGCGGGTGGTGCAGAGCTGTTGGCCGTGGTAGGGGTAGCCAGGTGGAAAGCATGGCCAGCCGTAGAAAAATGCTTGTTGAAATTATCGATGATCGTAGATTTATCGGTGGTGACAGTGTTTCCTAGCCTCAGTGCAGTGGGCAGCTGGGAGCAGGTGCTCTTATGCTCCATGGACTTTACAGTGTCCCAAAAAAATGTGTAATTAGTGCTACAGGATGCAGATTTCTGTTTGAAAAAGCTAATCTTATATTGGTTGTGTATATGTGTATATTGGTTTCTGACTTCCCTGACTTCCCTTGCATATCGCAGGGGCTATTCAATGCTAATGCAGTACGCCAAAGGATGCTTTTGTGCTGGTCAAGGGCAGTCAAGTCTGGGGTGAACCAAGGGCTATATCTGTTCTTAGTTCAACATTTTTTGAACGGGGCATGCTTATTTAAGATGGTGAGGAAAGCACTTCAAATAGCAACCAGGCATTCTCTACTGACGAGATGAGGTCATTATCTGTTTTAGAGAGAGTTTGACAGTGATGAGGGATGGTCGTTTGACCGCGGAACCATTACGGACACAGGCAATGAGGCAGTGATCGCTGAGATCCTGGTTGAAGAGGTGTATTTAGAGGTCAAGTTGGTCTGGATGATATCTATGAGGGTGCCCATAGTTACGGATTTAGGGTTGTACCTGGTAGGTTCCTTGATAATTTGTGTGAGATTGAGGGCATCTAGCTTAGATTGTAGGGATGTTAAGCATGTCCCAGTTTATGTCACCTAACAGTACGCACTCTGAAAATAGATGGGGGGCAATCAATTCACATATGGTGTCCAGGGCACAGCTGGGGGCTGAAGGTGGTCTATAACAAGCGGCAACGGTGAGAGACTTATTTCTGGAAAGGTGGATTTTTAAAAGTAGAAGCTCGAATTGTTTGGGCACAGACCTGGGTAGTATGACAAAACTCTGCATGCTCGCTCTGCAGTAGATTGCAACACCGCCCCCTTTGGCAGTTCTATCTTGTCAGAAAATGTTGTAGTTCAGAATTTTTGGTGGCCTTCCTAAGCCAGGATTCAGACACAGCTAGGACATCAGGGTTGGCGGAGTGTGCTAAAGTAGTGAATAAAACAAACTTAGGGAGGAGGCTTATGATGTTAACATGCATGAAACCAAGGCTTTTACGGTTACAGAAGTCAACGAATGAGAGCGCCGGGTCAATAGGTGTGGTGCTGGGGGCTACAGGGCCTGGGTTAACCTTTACATCACCAGAAGAACAGAGGAGGATTAGGATAAGGGTACGGCTAAAGGCTTTAAGAACTGGTCGTCTAGTGCGTTGGGAACAGAGAATAAAAGGAGCCGATTTCTGGGCGTGGTAGAATAGATTCAGGGCATAATGTACAGACAAGGGTATGGTCGGATGTGAGTACAGTGGAGGTAAACCTAGGCATTGAGTGACGATGAGAGAGGTGTCTCTGGAGGCACCAGTTATGCTAGGTGAGGTCTCCGCGTGTGTGGGGGTTGGACAAAAGAGCTATCTAAGGCATGTTGGGCGGGACTGGGGGCTCTACAGTGAAATAAACAATAATAACTAACCGAAACAGCAGTAGACAAGGCATATGCCCCTGAACAGGCAGTTAACCCACTGTTCCTTGGCCGTCATTGAAAATAAGAATTTGTTCTTAACTGACTTCCCTAGTTAAATAAATAAATATTGATATTAGGGAGAGGCATGTGTAGCCGAGTGATCATAGGGTCCAATGAGCAGCAATAGGTGAGTCAGGGAGCCGTTCAGTAGTCGCTGCTACGCTAGGCGAGCTGGAGACACAGCGATTCAGAAAGCTAGCGGGCCGGGGTTAGCAGATGAGTCTTTGACAACATCGCAACGGAAAAGCCTGTTGAAACCACCTCTGACGATTACGTCGGCAGACCAGTTGTAATGGATCGGCGGGGCTCCGTGTCGGCAATAAAGGGTCCAGGCCAATTGGCAAAAGAGGTATTGAAGCCCAAGAATTCGCTGGTAGACCTCTTCGGCTAGCCGGGAGAGGCTAACTGGTGCTTGCTTCGGGACAAAGGCGTTAGCCAGCAGTAGCCCTCGGTTGCAGCTAGCTAGCTGCCATGATCCAGCGTAATGGTCCAGAGCTTGCGTCAGGAATCCGTAGAGAAAAAGCAGTCCGATATGCTCTGGGTTGATATTGCGCTTGCAGACTAGCAGGTATTGGCACGCGCTGAAGCTGGCTGGTGTCCAAGGTAACGGTGAAGACCGCAGCAATGGCTAACTAGCTAGTAGCTAGTTATCTGGCTAGCTTCAGATTGGGGTTCCGGTTCTAAAGTATTAAAAATAGCATATCCGTACCACATTGGGTGAGGCGGGTTGCAGGAAAGTATATTCAGTTTGTAGATGGAAAGTGAGATTAAAATATATACGAAAAAAAACTAGGACTATTTTCACGGGACAAGACAAACACACATCCGACTGCTACGCCATCTTGGATTCTGATAGGTGATCTCAAGCTCATTAATGATAGAATGGCCTTTATTCAATCTTCAAATATGAAAAGACTCTTTGGCAAATGACAGGAGTGCCAAGGAGTGGAATGTTAGCTAAAAAGACTGGTACCCAGGCTACCCAGCTATTACTTGAAGACCAAGGCTACTTGAAATATTGATGTACTATTACAATATCTACTTGCAGCAGCCCTTCACAGGCTTGATTGGCCTATTTAAACCTGTCTTCTCCCTCTCTGCACCTCTTTCTCTGTCTCTCCTCTCCCGCCCCCCCATTCCCCTAGTGGCAGCACCTGTGGATGAGTGGTATGTGGAATTCAGTATGTTCCATGGCTTCTCTATGTTCAGCAGCAAGGGATCCATCCTGGACACACTGAAGGGAACACTACTGGACGTGGCCAGAGGTTGGACTAGGGGACGGAAGGGCCTATTGTGATTCTGTGACAAAACACTGGGTGTTTTGAATTTGGATATTTTTGCCAATGACTAAAGAAAATAGTGTACTCTGATTAATTGCGGTGCCGGTTTACCTCTAGGTGGCAATCTTTTCTTTATGATCATAACGCCGGATAGCTGAGAAGAGATGGGGTTTTCCACAATGATAATATGGTTAAAGGCATTGATAGTATTTCCTATATTATCTATCTATCCCCTATTAACATTTTACATTGATATATTAAATTAAATTCAGCAGATGCTTTTATATCC
Organism: Oncorhynchus mykiss; assembly: GCF_057628025.1. Lineage (NCBI taxonomy): Eukaryota > Metazoa > Chordata > Actinopteri > Salmoniformes > Salmonidae > Oncorhynchus > Oncorhynchus mykiss. The sequence continues at coordinate 38,738,432 of NC_143040.1, forward strand.
AGAGCGACTTACAGTTTGTAAGTCAGTTAGACTTACATTAAAGGGGCATTCTGGGGCCTCCCGAGTGGCGCAGCAGTCTAAGGCGCTGCATGGCAGTGCAAGAGGCATCACTACAGACCCAGGTTTGATCCCAGGCTGTGTCACAGCTGGCCGTGACCTGGAGACGCATGAGGTGGCACACAATTGGCCCAGCGTTGTGTGGTTTAGGGAAGGGTTTGGCCGGCTGGGATTTCCTTGTCCTATCACGCTATAGCGACTCCTTGTGGCGAGCCCGGTGCCTGCAAGCTGACTGCGGTCGCCACCTTGAAAGTGTTTCCTCCAACACATTGGTGTGGCTAGCTTCCGGGTAAAGCAAGCAGTTTGTCAAGAAGCAGTGTGGCTTGGAAGGGTTGTGTTTTGGAGGACACATGGCTCTTGACCATCATAGGGGAGTTGCAGCGATGGGACAATTGGGGGGTAAATGTAAAACAAATGAAAAGGGACAATCTGCAGTTGATACATCCATTTTTAGACTTACAAATGAATGATATACAGTTGGGCAAAAAAGTATTTAGTCAGCCACCAATTGTGCAAGTTCTCCCACTTAAAAAGATGAGAGAGGCCTGTAATTTTCATCATAGGTACACTTCAACTATGACATTGTAGGATTTTTTATGAATTTATTTGCAAATTATGGTGGAAAATAAGTATTTGGTCAATAACAAAAGTTTATCTCAATACTTTGTTATGTACCCTTTGTTGGCAATGACAGAGGTCAAACGTTTTCTGTAAGTCTTCACAAGGTTTTCACACACTGTTGCTGGTATTTTGGCCCATTCCTCCATGCAGATCTCCTCTAGAGCAGTGATGTTTTGGGGCTGTTGCTGGGCAACACGGACTTTCAACTCCCTCCAAAGATTTTCTATGGGGTTGAGATCTGGAGACTGGCTAGGCCACTCTAGGACCTTGAAATGCTTCTTAAGAAGCCACTCCTTCGTTGCCCGGGCGGTGTGTTTGGGATCATTGTCATGCTGAAAGACCCAGCCACGTTTCATCTTCAATGCCCTTGCTGATGGAAGGAGGTTTTCACTCAAAATCTCACGATACATGGCCCCATTCATTCTTTCCTTTACACAGATCAGTCGTCCTGGTCCCTTTGCAGAAAAACAGCCCCAAAGCATGATGTTTCCACCCCCATGCTTCACAGTAGGTATGGTGTTCTTTGGATGCAACTCAGCATTCTTTGTCCTCCAAACATGACGAGTTGAGTTTTTACCAAAAAGTTATATTTTGGTTTCATCTGACCATATGACATTCTCCCAATCTTCTTCTGGATCATCCAAATGCTCTCTAGCAAACTTCAGACGGGCCTGGACATGTACTGGCTTAAGCAGGGGGACACGTCTGGCACTGCAGGATTTGAGTCCCTGGCATCGTAGTGTGTTACTGATGGTAGGCTTTGTTACTTTGGTCACAGCTCTCTGCAGGTCATTCACTAGGTCCCCCCGTGTGGTTCTGGGATTTTTGCTCACCGTTCTTGTGATCATTTTGACCCCACGGGGTGAGATCTTGTGTGGAGCCCCAGATCGAGGGAGATTATCAGTGGTCTTGTATGTCTTCCATTTCCTAATAATTGCTCCCACAGTTGATTTCTTCAAACCAAGCTGCTTACCTATTGCAGATTCAGTCTTCCCAGCCTGGTGCAGGTCTACAATTTTGTTTCTGGTGTCCTTTGGCAGCTCTTTGGTCTTGGCCATAGTGGAGTTTGGAGTGTGACTGTTTGAGGTTGTGGACAGGTGTCTTTTATTCTGATAATAAGTTCAAACAGGTGCCATTAATACAGGTAACGAGTGGAGGACAGAGGAGCCTCTTAAAGAAGAAGTTACAGGTCTGTGAGAGCCAAAAATCTTGCTTGTTTGTAGGTGACCAAATACTTATTTTCCACCATAATTTGCAAATAAATGTATTAAAAATCCTACAATGTGATTTTCTGGATTTTTTTTCTTATTTTGTCTGTCATAGTTGAAGTGTACCTATGATGAAAATTACAGGCCTCTCTCATCTTTTTAAGTGGGAGAACTTGCACAATTGGTGGCTGAATAAATACTTTTTTGCCCCACTGTATACCCATTGATTCTTGAAGAATATAACTTATAAATGCCCCGTGCTTAGTTCAACTGTCAAAGCCCATCAGAACCCAAATTATAAGCTTGTTTTACTCAAATGTGTAAACATTGTAAAAAATAAAAACACTGTATAGCCTTAAAACATGCTTAAAACAACAATGTTGATATCTTCGATGGGCAGTCCTTGTATACATAGCTCTCTATGAATTTGAGAGTGGTTACATTTCTCCAGGCCCATCCCTCAGCTTTTTAACAAAACAGATGTGTTCACATTGTTATTGTTTCAACTAATGATTGCCCTTTTAAGGTTGTATCTTAGCAGTATGAGTGTGAATTTCAATAAGTTTGTCAGAATTACATTGGCCATGGCATCTCTCCCTTAGAGCCCATCCTGCAGTGGACGATAGGGGAGGAGTTGTCGTCTCGTATCATTGAACCACATCTCCACCGGGTCCTGCAACTACAGGTCAGCCAGAGTCCCTGTGCCGGTGATGTGGCCGTGCTGGCACCTGTCTTCGCTCCAGGAGGACACACAGGTGAGGAAGACATACTGTATACACACACACACACACACACACACACACACACACAAACATGTTATGACAAACAGAACATACTTTAACTATAGAGAACTAACTGGAGACAAACAGGCCATTGATGTGCCCTGTGTATACACTCACCAGCCAGTTTATTAGGTACACCCTAGGTTCGGATCCACCTTTGCCTTCAGAACAGCCTGAATTCTTCAGGCATTCTACATGGCGTCAGAAACGTTTTACAGCGATGTTGGTCCAGGCTGACGCGATGGCATCACAGAGTTGCTGCAGATTGGACGGCGGTACATTCATGCTGCTAACAGCCCGTTCCATCTCATCCCAAAGATGCTCTGTTCATTTGAGGTCTGGGGACTGCGAAGGCCACTCAAGTAAACTGAAGTCGCTGTCAGTGTTCCAGGCAATGTTTTTCCATCCATGACAAGGATTGACGGGTTGTGTGTTCCGAGATGCCGTTCTACACACCACATCTGTACTGAGCCGTTATTTGTCTGTTTGTGGCCCGCCTGTTAGCTTGCACGATTCTTGCCATTCTCGTTCGACCTCTCTCATCAACAAGCTGTTTTCGCCCACAGTACTGCCGCTGACTTGATGTTTACCAATTCTTGGTAAAGCATAGACACTGTCGTGCGTGAAAAGCCCCGGAGGGTGGGCGTTTCTGAGATACCGGCTCGCCTGACGATCATACCACGCTCAAAGTCACTTAGGTCACTCGTTTTGCCCGTTGTAACGGTCAATCGAACATTAACTGAATGCCTCGATGCCTGCCTGCCTGGCCACTGATCCAAAAATGGATGCTTTTGCGCAGGGGTAGAATTAGAAGAAAAATCACTGTAACATCACAGGTCATTTAGCTTGAAAGCAATTTGCACTTGTTAAAATTAGTTTCACATGGGGATCTCAGTTCTCAAACATTCCAATTCAATTCTACCCCTGCTTGTACTCATTCATAGGACTTTGTCAGTGATCATTATTGAGGTCTTCTGTCCTCTCCCATTGTAACTGTAGGGGTGATTCTCAGTGTCACCAGATCTGCCTTCACCGCTCAGGGACGATGGTTCAACGCCACAAGATCACTATGTAGCTTGATCAATGAAGGTAGAGCATCTTATCTATCACGTTGCAGCTTTGATATATACTGTATTACTTAGAATTGTATTTCAACATCCCTTATTCTGCTGTTTGATACACAACGATACAGTGAGTGAGTGTGTTGTACAGTAGTTTTCAGTGCATTGTCTTTAGCCGGTCCTGTATTATTTGGTTATTAATGACTCTAATACCATTTTCACACACCCAAGGTGAGCCGAGCTGAGAGATCGCTTGAAAAGGGCCTTAATGGCTGTTCTCATTTTCCTCTACAGTGTGTGTGTCTGGCTGCTGACCAGTCTCTTGATGTTCCACAGTGTGTGTGTCTGGCTGTGAAGGGAACTAACTTTTTCTGACTTACTGATCCCCCACTGTCTGTGTGTGTGTGTGTGTGTGTGTGTGTGTGTGTGCGTGCGTGTGCGTGTGTGTGTGTGTGTGTAACTGACCTGCTATCTCCACAGTGTGTGTGTCTGGCTGTGCGGGGATCTCCATCGTGGACCTGAAGCTGACCAACTGTCACCTGTTCCTGCTGACCAACCGGGGGCTCTTCATCAGCCAGGATCTCCTTTCCCCTGTCACAGGCCCTCTCAATGTACTAGACACACACACACACACACTAATTTACACCATTAAAGATGGCACTGGGGGGTGGCTGCTTTTTTATGAGCTCTTAATTAACCTACCGTGCTATTTTGTTCGCTTTTTTTGCATTTTGTGGAACACATTTTGTACATAGTGTTGCTGCTACCGTCTCTTATGACCGAAAAGAGCTTCAGGAAATCAGAACAGCGATTACTCACCTTGAACTGGACGAAGAATTTCTCTTTAATGAGTCGGACAAGAGGGATTTACTCCAGACACCCGAACAGAAACCTCATCCCCATCATTCGCAGGAGAAAAAGACGGAAGAGGTATCCCGGAAAGAGATCGGGGTGCCTTGTGAGGATCCGCCGACGAGTGGCTAATCTGCCTTTGCTATACAATCGCTGGATAATAAATTGGACGAACTCTATCCTACCAACGGGACATTAAAAACTGTAATATCTTATGTTTCACTGAGTCGTGGCTGAACAACGACATGAGTAACATACAGCTGGAGGGCTATACACTGTACCGGCAGGATAGAATAGCCGTCTCTGGTAAGACAAGGGGTGGCGGTCAATGTATATTTGTAAACAACAGCTGGTGCTCGATATCTAAGGAAGTCTGAGGTAGAGTACCTGATGATAAGCTGTAGACCATACTTTCTACTTAGAGAGTTTTCATCTGTATTTTTGTAGCTGTCTACATACCACTACAGACCGATGCTGCCACTAAGACTGCACTCAATGAGCTGTATACAGCTATAAGCAAACAGGAAAGCGCTCATCCACAGGCGGAGCTCTTAGTGGCCGGGGACTTTAATGCAGGGAACCTTAAATCAGTTTTACCTAATTTCGATCAGCATGTTAAATGTGCAACCAGAGGGAAAAAACTCTAGACCACCTTTACTCCACACACAGAGACGCGTACAAAGCTCTCCCTCGCCCTCCATTTGGCAAATCTGACAATAATTCTATCCTCCTGATTCCTGCTTACAAGCAAATATTAAAGCAGGAAGCACCAGTGACTCGGTCAATAAAAAAGTGTTCAGATGAAGCAGATGCTAAGCTACAGGTCTGTTTTGCTAGCACAGACTGGAATATGTTCTGGGATTCTTCCAATGGCAATGAGAAGTACACTACATCAGTCACTGGCTTCATCAATAAGTGCATTGGTGACGTCGTCCCCACCGTGACTGTACGTACATACCCCAACCAGAAACCATGGATTACATGCAATATCCGCACAGAGCTAAAGGGTAGAGCTGCCACTTTCAAGGAGCGGGACTATAACCCGGAAGCCTATAAGAAATCCCACTATGCCCCCACCGAACCATCAAACAGGCAAGCATCAATACAGGACTAAGATCGAAACATACTACACCGGCTACAACGCTCATTGGCTGTGGCAGGGCTTGCAAACTATTACAGACTACAAAGGGAAGCACAGCTGAGAGCTGCCCAGTGACATGAGCCTACCAGACGAGCTAAATTACTTCTATGCTTGCTTCGAGACATGTAACACTGAAACATGCATGAGAGCAAGAGAGCAAATGGACAAGGGCCATCCAAGACCTCTATACCAGGCGGTGTCAGAGGAAGGCCCTAAAAATTGTCAGACTCCAGCAACCCTAGTCCTAGACTGTTCTCTCTGCTAATTGCACGGCAAGCGGTACCGGAGCGCCAAGTCTAGGTCCAAGAGGCTTCTAAACAGCTCCTTCCCCCAAGCCATAAAACTACTGAGCATCTAATCAAATGGCTACCAAGACTACTTGCACCCCCCCCCCCCCCCCCTTTACGCTGCTGCTACTCTCTCTTATTATCTATGCATAAATCACTTTAATAACTCTACCCACATGTATATATTACCTTAATTACCTCGACTAACCGGTGCCACCGCACATTGACTCTGTACCGGTACCCCCTGTATATAGCCTCGCTATTGTTATTTTACTGCTCCTCTTTAATTATTTGTTACTTTTATTTCTTTTTTTTGTAGGTATTTTTCTTTAAACTGCATTGTTGGTTAAGGGCTTGTAAGTAAGCATTTCACTGGCTCTGTTGTATTTTGCGCATGTGACAAATAACATTTTATTTGACTTTGTGCGCAGAGCCATTTGATTGGCATGAACATTCTTTATGGTCCTTACTAGTCAATAAATAGTTTATCTGAACAGTTTGTGTTGTGGTACTGATCTTTGCCTCTGAATATTACAGTTCACCTTGCTGTTCCTCCCTGCACTGGCTCAGGTCTGTAAACATGTCAGTTGTTCAAGCTATTCTCAGATATAGTAGGGGCAGAGTGCCTCCCAAGAAAACAGTTAACAAGTCATTGTGTTTCTCTATCTTAGATGGACTACTCTGCCACCACCTTGTGGTTTTCCTCTCAATGTGTGACAGATCGCATCTATTTCAGTGGTATGGCTTTATCATGACCTCCAATAAATTAACCATACGGATTCATAACATGTTTTTTGTCGTTGTGGAAGCCCGTTTCAAACTGTTTTCTCTCTTGATTAGATGACACACTCAGTTTGATTTCCAATGAAGGAGAAGGTGAAAACCTGGTAGGTGTGATTGAGGGGGTTTGTTTATAATGGATATTATACAAATGTCTATCCTTGTGTTTCAACCGGAGCTTCTCAATGACAGCATTCTAGGTGTGTGTACAGTAAGTACCCCTTCACGAGGTGGTTCCTGTGCCAGGCCTCCGCTGTTGACATCGCGAAGAACCCCAAACACCGTTACCTGTCCTTCCTCCATGACCGTCACCAACACACTGGCCTACTGCTCTCACACACTGAGGTACCTTTTCTATATTGTCTTTATACACAGTACCAGTCAAACGTTTGGACACACCTACTCATTCCAGGGTTTTTTCTATATTTTTACTATTTTCTACATTGTAGAATAATAAGTGAAAACATCAAAACTATGAAATAACAGAAATGGAATCATGTAGTAACCAAAAAAGTGTATAAACAAATCCAAATACACTACCGTTCAAAAGTTTGGGGTCACTTAGAAATGTCCTTGTTTTTTAAAGAAAATCACCTTTTTTGTCCATTAAAATAACATAAAATACAGTGTAGGCATAGTTAATATTGTAAATTACTATTGTAGCTGGAAACGGCAGACTTTTAATGGGGTATCTACATTAAAAGCCCATTATCAGCAACCATCACTCCTGTGTTCCAATGGCACGTTGTGTTAGCTAATCCAAGTTTTTCATTTTAAAGGCTAATTGATTATTAGAAAACCCTTTTGCAATTATGTTAGCACAGCTGAAAACTGTTGTGCTGATTAAAGAAGCAATACAACTGGCCTTTAGACTAGTTGAGTATCTGGAGCATCAGCATTTGTGGGTTCGATTACAGGCTCAAAATGGCCAGAAACAAAGAACTTTCTTTTGAAACTCGTCAGTCTATTCTTTTTCTGAGAAATGAATGCTATTCCATGCGAGAAATTGCCAAGAGACTGAAGATGTCATACAACACTGTGTGCTACTCCCTTCACAGAACAGCGCAAACTGTCTCTAACCAGAATAGAAAGAGGAGTGGGAGGCCCCAGTGCACAACTGAGCTAGAGGACAAGTACATTAGTGTGTCTAGTTTGAGAAACAGATGCCTCACAAGTCCTCAACTGGCAGCTTCATTATATAGTACCCGCAAAACACCAGTCTCAATGTCAACTGTGAAGAGGTGACTCCGGGATGCTGGCCTTCTAGGCAGAGTTCCTCTAGTGTCTGTGTTCTTTTGCCCATCTTAATCTTTTCTTTTTATTGGCCAGTCTGAGATATGGCTTTACTTTGCAACTCTGCCTAGAAGGCCGAACCTAGAAGTCTGAACTTGAATCATCGGCATACATTTGTATCTAACCCATTCATTTCAATCCCCTTAATTTTATAATTGGATCTGATTTTTATTGCTAACAATTCAATGGCCTTAAGAAATCCATTCAGTGATAGAGGGAAACCTTGTTTTGCACCTCTTGACAATTCAAAATTCTCAGATAAATAAACATTACAGTGCCTTCAGAAAGTAGTTACACCCCTTGACTTTTTCCAGATTTTGTTGTGTTACAGCCTGCATTTAAAATTGATTAAATTGAGATTATTATTATTATTATTTGTCGCTGGCTTACAGAAAATACACTATAATGTGTTATAGAATTTGAAGTTAGGATAGCCAAACATGTGAAAGTTGGTTTGGTGTCTATCTTGAATGGTTCAGGACTTACTGTGGGTTGGTTATTTTATGCAAATGTATGCACATTTATATAATTATTGTTAAGTTATATGATTATAGTTGATCAAAGTTTTTAAGAATTTGAAGTTAGGATAACTTGAACATGATAAAGTTGGTTTGGTGTCTCTAGCTTGAATGTTTCAAGAGTTACTGTCGGTGAGTTATTTCATGCAAATGTATGCAAATTTATATAGTTTTAATTTATACACGTTTTTAAGAATTGGAAGTTAGGATAGCCTGAATGTTTTAAAGTTGATCTTTTAGCTTAATTGGCTAAAAAGTATTACTGTTTAAGATGAGGGAGGATGATTTATGAACATGGCCTTATTTCTATTACAGCATATTGGATGACTGTTATTCATATTCCATTCACCCAGATAGGTTTAGTTTCCTACATGATACTCACATTTTCTCTATACCCATCATGAGGTTGCTACAACCTGGCCTATGAATGAAGGTTTACGACAGAGGTGCACAGATCGAGAGAAAAAGTTGAGTAATGACAGACAGTGACACATTCAATACCGGCTTGCACACTCCTGCCTACATCTAGCAGATCTAGGGTGTAATCATTAGTCCAACAGTTGCAAACAAGAGTTTATATTGGACAAATTCAGGTATGTGTATCCCCGTTTCATTCAGTTTGCTTCTGTTTAAGAAATGCTTTTCAACAGAATCGGCAGAATAAATATTGAAGTTTCCCCACATTTCCATGTGGATTTTCCCATGTGATCACATAACCTTTCACATACGCCACCATATCTGTATCAGTAACTGATTTAATCTGTATTCCTACACTTTGGACTTTAAAGTAAATGCACTCAAGATAAACAATTATATTTATCATAGTGATTCAGGAGTAACGTAAAACAGAATAATATGCACCACCATCATTAGAAAAACTATACAGAAAACTCTCAAACGGCTGAAATAATTATATGAAATCAACGATGAGAGAATATTCTGAATAACTGATAACTAAAATAGCAGTGCAGATGGCACTCTTTTGCTAAGTGCAGAGATGTATAATAGTTAATGAATGTGTGGCACACTAGAAAGATCAGCGTACCTCAAATCCAGAGGTTGTGATGTCAAATCCCAGGTGGGGTCATATTTTAGCTGAACAGCGATAACATATGGAAATGCGCATTTGAAAACACGTGATCACATGTGAAGTGTTTCAAAAACACATGTTTTCACATGTGAGCTATACGAACAAATGGACAAATCTCTGATCCATTTAGGTTATCAAGAGGCACATGACAGGGATGCCCTCTGCCCAGTTATTTATTTGCTTTAGCCACGGAACCCCTAGCATCAATAATTAGAACCAGTGGGGGCTGGTGGGAGGAGCTATAGGAGGACGGGTTCATTGTAATGGCTGAAATTGAATATATGGAACGAAGTCAAACATGTGGTTTCCATATGTTTGATGTGTTTGATAACGTTCCATTAATTCCATTCCATCCATTACAATGAGCCCGTCCTCCTTGCTCCTCCCACCAGCCTCCACTGATTAGAACTCATGGCTCAATCTGGCGAATAGAGATTGGTGGAGAACAACCAATGATGTGTATAAACCCTGGATGACTGACAGGGGGCTATGTATTGAAGCCACCGCGCAGCCATCTTGGTACTCCTCCTCCATTGTAAAAACATATATTTTGGAAGCTATAGAAATGCATTTAAGAATGTCTACATTTGTTTTTGACACATGTATTCTATTTCAGACACCTTAATGCGTACTTTCAATTATATTATGTGAGCTAAACATAAAAATAAAAAATATTGCTAAAAGTTGCCCAGAATCAAGTCGATAATTGTGCGATTAAAACTAAAAAGTAAAAGTGCTCAGGGACACTTGACCTAAAGGCCTAGATTCAATCAAATCAAAATTAAATTGTGTTAGTCACATTTTTTTGTAAACAACAGGGGTGCTTCCTTAAGGTCCCTTCCCAACAATGCAGAGAGAAAGTAAATAGATAAATCATTTAAAAGTTAAACACGTAATAATAGATACACAATCAGTAATGATGACTATATACAAGGGGTACCTGTACTGAGTCCATGTGCAGGGGTACGAGGTAATTGAGGTATTTTTTACATATAACTAGGAATAAAAATGACAGATAGTAAATAGTAGCAGCAGCATATGTGATGAGTCAAAAAAAGTTAGAGCAAAAAGGGTCAATTCAGATCATCCGGGTAGCTAATTTGGTTAACTATTTAACTAACTATTTATCAGTTGTATGGCTTTTGGGTATAAGCTGTTCAGGGTCCTGTTGGTTCTAGACTTGGTGCATCGGTACTGCTTGCCATGCAGTCTATGAGTTGGGTGGCTGGTGTCTGACATTTTAGGACCTTCCTCTGACACCGCCTGGTATAGAGGTCCTGGATGGCAGGGAGCTTGGCCCCAGTGATGTACTGGGCCGTACGCACTACCCTCTGTAGTTCCTTGCGATCAGATGCCTAACAGTTGCCATACCAAGTGGTGATGCAGCCAGTCAGGATGCTCTGAATGGTACAGCTGTAGAAGGTTTTGAGGACCTGAGGGCCCATGCTGAATCTTTTCAGCCTCCTGCTTGTAGCCCTCTTCACTACAAGCATGAACAGCATAAGCAAACGATAGCCGACAGCCACATAGCTGGTGTTTTGACGGTGTCAGAGATGTTACTACATTAGAGCTGTCAAATTGGTGAGCGGCTCAGAATAAGAGTTCAGAATAATAAAGTGTAGGCTATATAGAAACGATGACACTAAAATTGAAAATCATTAAAGAAAATCATATTTTCATTCATATTTATATCACATTCCAGTGTTTCAACTTGTAAACAAAGCTGCATGGGATTTCTCTTAATGCAGCTCTGTGCAGCCAATGGCAATTTCTGATTCTGGTATAAAGCCAGGAGACGCTTGTGGATTTGCCAGCTGTTCCAGCTCCGACATCGCCCACCACAAAACACTATGTGGTTGTCCACTAGCACGGATCTGATAGAATCTAGCCCTAAGTGCGTAAATGCTCTTGTGATTTGAACTTGCAACCTTTTGATCTGGAGTGCATTAATGTCTCAGCAATACCACCAGATGGTTAAACATACTGTATATCCACACACTCTCAAAAATAAGAGTCTGGTTGTGGTATATCCCTTCGCTGGTGTACAAAAAGGTCAAAGGTACACATCAGGTAACTTCAGAGGTACATATAGGAACTCACATGTTACTGAGCGGTACCTTTTACGGTACATGTGTGGATTATCTAGTATAATGTTACGTTTTAAACCCAATATATTAAATACAAAGCTGCGTTCATAACCATTTGGAAGGTGGGAATTAACAAGTTGTGAAGTCGTAAATACCAGTTGAATGCATTCACGCGCTATGAAATGGTTGGGAAATGCCAATTGGCTAATGGCCAATAAGCAACATCAATCACAAATAGCTATCATGCTGGTAAACAAATTATAGAGTTCAAAAACCATATTAATAGATTGTTTTTTCTAATGTTTTGTTGTTACATTTAACTGCCAAGGTAATTTCCTTAGTAGGTGACGTCAGAGGCCAGCATGAGGGATGATAGACACGTTTCCCACTAGTAATTACCAGTTAGAGGGCCTTTCAAGTGGATTTTTCCCAGTTGCATGTGGTAAATTCCCACTTCCCACTTCGTTACGAACGCAGCATTAGGTAGGGGAGAGTAAAATGACACAAACATTATTTATCATTCATTTCTATTGGGTACAACATAATCCAAAACAAAATGAAAACAAACTGCAAATGCATCCAACAACTTTGTAGAGTCACAATCTTGATGTGGTCATTCTGTGCTAGGAATATGGGACCAAATACTAAACTTTTGACTCCTTTAATACACTATAAGTGACTTTGTCCAAATACAGTGCCTTGCGAAAGTATTCGGCCCCCTTGAACTTTGCGACCTTTTGCCACATTTCAGGCTTCAAACATAAAGATATAAAACTGTATTTTTTTTGTGAAGAATCAACAACAAGTGGGATACAATCATGAAGTGGAACGACATTTATTGGATATTTCAAACTTTTTTAACAAATCAAAAACTGAAAAATTGGGCGTGCAAAATTATTCAGCCCCTTTACTTTCAGTGCAGCAAACTCTCTCCAGAAGTTCAGTGAGGATCTCTGAATGATCCAATGTTGACCTAAATGACTAATGATGATAAATACAATCCACCTGTGTGTAATCAAGTCTCCGTATAAATGCACCTGCACTGTGATAGTCTCAGAGGTCCGTTAAAAGGGCAGAGAGCATCATGAAGAACAAGGAACACACCAGGCAGGTCCGAGATACTGTTGTGAAGAAGTTTAAAGCCGGATTTGGATACAAAAAGATTTCCCAAGCTTTAAACATCCCAAGGAGCACTGTGCAAGCGATAATATTGAAATGGAAGGAGTATCAGACCACTGCAAATCGACCAAGACCTGGCCGTCCCTCTAAACTTTCAGCTCATACAAGGAGAAGACTGATCAGAGATGCAGCCAAGAGGCCCATGATCACTCTGGATGAACTGCAGAGATCTACAGCTGAGGTGGGAGACGCTGTCCATAGGACAACAATCAGTCGTATAATGCACAAATCTGGCCTTTATGGAAGAGTGGCAAGAAGAAAGCCATTTCTTAAAGATATCCATAAAAAGTGTTGTTTAAAGTTTGCCACAAGCCACCTGGGAGACACACCAAACATGTGGAAGAAGGTGCTCTGGTCAGATGAAACCAAAATTGAACTTTTTGGCAACAATGCAAAACGTTATGTTTGGCGTAAAAGCAACACAGCTCATCACACTGAACACACCATCCCCACTGTCAAACATGGTGGTGGCAGCATCATGGTTTGGGCCTGCTTTTCTTCAGCAGGGACAGGGAAGATGGTTAAAATTGATGGGAAGATGGATGGAGCCAAATACAGGACCATTCTGGAAGAAAACCTGATGGAGTCTGCAAAAGACCTGAGACTGGGACGGAGATTTGTCTTCCAACAAGACAATGATCCAAAACATAAAGCAAAGTCTACAATGGAATGGTTCAAAAATAAACATATCCAGGTGTTAGAATGGCCAAGTCAAAGTCCAGACCTGAATCCAATCGAGAATCTGTGGAAAGAACTGAAAACTGCTGTTCACAAATGCTCTCCATCCAACCTCACTGAGCTCGAGCTGTTTTGCAAGGAGGAATGGGAAAAAATGTCAGTCTCTCGATGTGTAAAACTGATAGAGACACACCCCAAGCGACTTACAGCTGTAATCGCAGCAAAAGGTGGCGCTACAAAGTATTAACTTAAGGGGGCTGAATAATTTTGCACGCCCAATTTTTCAGTTTTTGATTTGTTAAAAAAGTTTGAAATATCCGATAAATGTCGTTCCACTTCATGATTGTGTCCCACTTGTTGTTGATTCTTCACAAAAAAATACAGTTTTATATCTTTATGTTTGAAGCCTGAAATGTGGCAAAAGGTCGCGAAGTTCAAGGGGGCCGAATACTTTCGCAAGGCACTGTATGTTGCCAGTCCAAAACAGGACAAACTAGTCCGGAGAATAAATACACAAAAATAAATCACACCATCAAACACAGAGTAACAATAACAAGCCCGCACAAATACCCAGCGGGCCTAGTGCCCTTAAATACCCTACAAACAAAACCTAATACTAAACAGGTGTACCCAATTACCCAATAACCCAAAACAAACGGAAAGGGAATCGATGGCAGCTAATAGGCCGGCGACGACGACCGCCGAGCACCGCCCGAACAGGAAGAGGCACCATCTTCGGCGAGGTTCGTGACAAGCTGGCCAATGTTGATTCAATTGCTTCCCACAGTTGTGCCAAGATGGCTGGATGTCCTTTAGGTGAACACACGGGAAACTTGACACAAACCTGTGCACCTGGCACATGCTACTGTACCCCGTTCAAAGGCATGTAAATCTTTTGTCTTGCCCATTCACCTTCTGAATGGCACACGTACACAATCCATGTATCACGACTCAGGATATGACCCAGATGCAAACACAGGATGCGGATAATACAGTTCTCAATCATTTCATAACAAAGGGCAGGTCGAGAACAGGCAGAGGTTCGTAAACAGGTCAGAGTCATGCAGGTACAGGACGGCAGGCAGGCTCATGGTCAGGGCAGGCAGAGGTTCGTAAACAGGTCAGAGTCATGCAGGTACAGGACGGCAGGCAGGCTCATGGTCAGGGCAGGCAGAGGTTCGTAAACAGGTCAGAGTCATGCAGGTACAGGACGGCAGGCAGGCTCGGGGTCAGGGCAGGCAGAGGTTCGTAAACAGGTCAGAGTCATGCAGGTACAGGACGGCAGGCAGGCAGAGGTTCGTAAATAGGTCAGAGTCAGGCAGGTACAGGACGGCAGGCAGGCTCGGGGTCAGGGCAGGCAGAGGTTCGTAAACAGGTCAGAGTCATGCAGGTACAGGACGGCAGGCAGGCAGAGGTTCGTAAATAGGTCAGAGTCAGGCAGGGACAGGACGGCAGGCAGGCTCGGGGTCAGGGCAGGCAGAGGTTCGTAAACAGGTCAGAGTCAGGCAGGCAGGCTCGGGGTCAGGGGAGGCAGAGGTTCGTAAACAGGTCAGAGTCAGGCAGGTACAGGACGGCAGGCAGGCTCATGGTCAGGGCAGGCAGAGGTTCTTAACAGGTCAGAGTCAGGCAGGTACAGGACGGCAGGCAGGCTCGGGGTCAGGGCAGGCAGAGGTTCGTAAACAGGTCAGAGTCAGGCAGGTACAGGACGGCAGGCAGGCTCAGGTCAGTGCAGGCAGAATGGTCAGAACCGGGAAGACTAGGAAACAAACACTTGAGAAACAGGAAAACACGCTGGTAAGACCAGACAAGACAATGGGGAAGATGGGCGAACTCTAGAGCGGGGTGGAGACAAGCACAAAGACAGGTGAAACCGATCAGGGTGTGACACAATGTTTCAATTGTCTCAAGGCATAAAACTCCTTCTTTATCCTGTCTCCTCCTCTTTATCTACACTGATTGAAGTTGATTTAACAATTGACATAAATAAGGGATCATAGCTCTTACCTGGATTCACCTGGTCAGTCTATGTCATGGAAAGGTGTTTTTCATGTTTTATACACTCAGTGTATAGTACAATTCATACAAAGTGAGTGCAATCCATTAAGTGTGGATTCCATTTGCTTTGTTTGAGATTGATTTGATTGATTCAATTTGAGTCAAGTAAAAATCCACTATCCCCAGATAGTATGATCATTAAATTATATTGTGTATCTCTCTCCTCCAACAGGAGGGTGCGATGGTGTCAGTGTTTGGTGTAAAGGCAGAGGAACTCTTTCAGCGTCACACCAAGTTCCCCCCGGTGATTCTAGACTTCCAGCCCAGAGGGATCTTCCTGTTGGACAACCATGTTATCCTGTACGGCTCAGAGGTGACAGCACACACACACATACATCGCACACATGCATACTCACGCACACAGAGTTCAAATAACTTGACAAAATAAAAAATACCGGAGGTAGGAAAACTCAGGGTCCTGTCTAAGTATGATGAATTTGAAACCATAATGTATTTCCCTTACCCAACCTCTGTCTGTGTATTGCGTTGTTTTTAGGTGTGGACTTCGTCAGATAGAGGCTCTACCTTCACGTGGGTGTTCTCTCTAGACAACCAGATCGTGATAGACGCGCTGAGCTGTACTGTCATTGGCGTGGTAGTGTTCTTCACTGACCATGGAAACCTCTACATCATGAAGTCAGGTGGGACAACAACAACAGTGACGTTCCAGGTTATCTTTTCTTGCAGTCGTGCTTCCCAAATGATCCAATCTCCTGGAGAAGTTTGCAACTACTCAGGAAGGAACCGTGTTTGTTTGGGAACCCTTCTGAGAACAGGGTGACTGCAGAACAGACAACCTGGAACACCACCATCAACTCCTAAAGAATATGCTGCAGGATGTAGGCTTGAGCCCAGGGCTGTTGTGGAGACCCTATTACCGCCACATCGGCAGTCATGAGTCATGCCCGCAGTTAAATTCCACGTGACCGCTGAGTCACGATAATCTCCTCTTATGCACTCAGGACACATGTTGGTAGTACCCAACTCGCTAACGATCATCAGGTCACTAATGGTCTGGTACTCAGGGCTCTATTGTCCCTCTAACCACTCTGACATCAATGCAAATACAATTGAAAATCACGGCAAACACTTATAATCAAAACAGTGTCATGCTTTTAAAACTCACCTCACTGTGATTGATCACTTTGAAGAAAGAAGTTCAACAACAGGTTGAAACTGAGTGGAAAACGTGGTCGTTGTGGATGTTGTTTCAAAGCCAAACACAACTAAATGGACAGCGCTTTCTAAGGTGATGATTAATTTCAAAACACCCATACGCATAGAGTTTATAAATACGGATAGGCCTATGAGCCCGATCCCGGAAAAAAAACCTGATTTAAAATAATGATTGTGACGTTATACAATAGAGAGCCTACCGCATATTACGAATGGCAGAAAAATATTTTGTTTTTAAAAACTGATTTAAGATGTCTTTGGTACATAATTGGTGTTGCCTATACTCCAAAATGTAACTAATTGTAGTAATCGCCTTTGAGTATGGACTTATTATCCATACTGGATGGGCTGGTTCCCTTATGCTACGCTGCAAACGTTCTATTCATGAGTCTGGGAGAGAACATATAGGCCTAGGCAATGCTGTTGGTTCATTGATTGTGCAGGGCGGCGAACCTACAGTTCAACCAGCTTGTGAGGCTGGTTGGACGTACTGCCAAATACTCTAAAATGACGTTGGAGGCGGCTTATGGTAGAGAAATGAACATTCAATTCTGGTGGACATTCCTGCAGTCAGCAAGCCAATTGCATGCTCCCTCAAAACTTGAGACATCTGTGGCATTGTGTTGTGTGACAAAACTGCACATTTTAGAGTGGCCTTTCATTGTCCCCAGCACAAGATGCACCTGTGTAATGATCATGCTGTTTAATCAGCTTTTTGATATGCCATACCTGTCAAGTGGATGGATTATCTTGGCAAAGGAGAAATGCTCACTAACAGGGATGTAAAGAAATTAGCTTTTTGTGCATATGGAACATTTCTGGGATCTTTTATTTCAGCTCATGAAACATGGGACCAACACTTTACATGTTGCGTTTAATTTCTGTTCAGTATAAAGTTAATTCGGAAAGTATTCAGACCCCTTGACCTTTTCCACATTTTGTTACGTTACAGACGTATTCTAAAATGTATTTAAAAAAAACATTTCCCTCACCAATCTACACACAATACCCCATATTTACAAAGCAAAAGCAGTTTTTTAGAAATGTTAGCAAATGTATAAAACTTTTTTTTTTTTTATGATATCACATTTACATTAGTATTCAGACCCTTTATTCAGTACTTTGTTGAAGCACCTTTGACAGCGATTACAGCCTCGAGTCTTCTTGGGTATGACGCTACAAGCTTGGCACACCTATATTTGGGGAGTTTCTCCCATTCTTCTCTCCAGATCCTCTCAAGCTCTGTCAGATTGTATGGGAACGTTGCTGCACAGCTATTTTCAGGTCTCTCCAGAGATGTTCGATCGGGTTCAAGAATCTTGGCTCTGGCTGGGCCACTCAAGGACATTCAGAGACTTTTCCCAAAGCCACTCCTGCGTTGTCTTGGCTGTTTGTTTAGGGTCGTCGGTTTTTGGTTTTTGCTCTGACATGCACTGTCAACTGTGGGACCTTATATAGACAGGTGTGTGACTTTCCAAATCATATCCAATAAAATGAATTTACCACAGGTGGACTCCAATCAAGTTGTAGAAATGTCTCAATAATAATCAATGGAAACAGGATGCACCTGAGCTAAATTTCGAGTCTCATAGTAACGGGTCTGAATACTTATGTACAGTACCAGTCAAAAGTTTGGACACACCTCATTCAAGGGTTTTTCTTTATTTTTACTATTTTCTACATTGTACAAAGTAGTGAAGACATCAAAACTATGAAATAACACATATGGAATCATGTAGTATCCAAATAAGTGTTAAACAAATCAAAATATATTTGGGTTCTTCAAAGTGGCCACACTTTGCCTTGAAGACAGCTTTGCACACTCTTGGCATTCTTTCAACCAGCTTCACCTGGAATGCTTTTCCAACAGTATTGAAAGAGTTCCCACATATGCTGAGCACTTGTTGGCTGCTTTTCCTTCACTCCTCCAACTCATCCCAAACCAACTCAATTGTGTTGAGGTTAAGTGATTTTGGAGACCAGGTCATCTGATGCAGTACTCCGTCACTCCTTGGCCAAAGAGCCCTTACAGATCCTGGAGGTGTGTTGGGTCATTGTCCTGTTGAAAAACAAATGATAGACCCACTAAGTGCAAACCAGATGGGATGGCGTATCGCTGCATAATGCTGTGGTAGCCGGGCTGGTTGAGTGTGCCTTGAATTCTAAATCAAGGGGTCTGAAAACTTTTCGAATGCACTGTATATGAATTTGTATTTGATTTTGAAATGCCTAGTAATATAGGGCATTACCTTTAGCTACAGAATATCTCACCACTATACGTTTCCATATTTTCCTTCATTCCTTTCTCCAAATAACCAAACCAGCTAACAAGTTGCCTCCATTCACTATTCGAGTGCAAATGGAGGACATGTCTTTTTTCCCATGCCCCTGTTTCTGCCCATTTGATAATGGCCCATTCTAAATTAAAACTAATTTTACATGATAGTAAAAGCAAGATTACATTTAGAATAGGGAAAATATGATCACTTAATGAGAGAACAAAGTGTGCAGACTGAGGCATGGAACAGACTGCAAGCTTTGCCAAATAACTCTAAATCTATTGTATATGACCTGTTTCAAATGATCACTTTTACGCTCAACATAGCCATGTGCACTCGCTCCGGAATGGGAAAAATATCCGTTCCATTTTATTCAGCTAAGTTCAATTATATTCTAGTTACTATAAAATCATGTAATATGCTAATAAGTGCCGTGGCATTATTTTATATCTAGTCTGCTAAATGAACAAGCGTCCAGCCTAAGGCATGGAGCATAGCCAGATAACATACAGTAGGCCAACTCATATTCTGTTCTTCTAAAAATACATATTCTTCATATAATCTTTCTTTAGACCTGCCTAAAATAAATAATGGATTTATTGTGATGGTGTATATTAAATTGATTTATTCAGCTATTTTAAATGCAGATGTCCCATCAGCGTCTTATATGCATGGAAGCCTGGAGATGTTAATTATGAGACCGGCAGTCTTTTGCATGACAATAACCAGCTGACAAAATTTCATGACCGCCACAGCCCTACTTGAACCTGACAGAATTCCCATCACATCCCATCTCCCCCATCCCCACCCATTTTTGTCCTCCTGAAGGTCTTGCCAGGTATGCGTGGTTGAACGAGACCCTGGATGTAGCCAGTACTCTACTGTGTGGTCACATGGGTATCCTAATTGCTGTTCAGCTGGACAAAGACAAACCCAGTGGCTTTAGCTACAGGAACATCGAGATAGACCACCTCATAGAGGTCAGTGTTGCAAACATTTTGCTACGGTATGCCCTACTCAACACAACCCCAGGATGCTTTAGGTCAATTTCACGGTAACATAATGATGCTGAGACTCAGATGTTTCACTTTAAAATGTATGCCAAACAAAATCCAAGGATTGCAAAGTTAAACAGACCATGCATCTCAATGCACAAAGACACCTTTTAAGAATTTCCACAGACATTTTTACAAAAACACATTTACTTGAAGAACAGTGCAGATGCACAGTTTGGTAACAGAATGATGGCACAAAAAAAGTGATCTGGTTAAAAGTGGTCCTTGTGCATAGAGTTGTATGGTTTGTTTAACTTAACATGCATTTTAAGGTGAAAAGTTTGAGTCTCAGCATCATTCTGTCACTGTGGAATTGCGCTTTAGCTACAGGGCCATCGAGATTGACCACCTCATAACAGTACAGACCAACGGCCTGTTCAGTCGGGAGATTTTGAAACACAGAGGCACTATTCCCAACTGAACAGGACCCAGTTAGTGTAGACACTGTCCTCAGACTAATGTTAGTTAACCCAGAAGTAAAATCTTGCGTAATTTGGTCAACTGCCTGATTAACTTCTGGGTCAAAATGTGTTTGAAATTGAGAGTTGCCTTCGCACAATTCTGATACGTCCATATAACCAGTGCCAAAACCCAAAGACCAGAACTACTGCAGCTCGTTATCTCACATATCCCATTCAGTCCCGGCAGATTCTTCGGTCTACACGCAATAAGAATCGGGTTACTGCAGTTTTTGACAGCTGTTGGTGTAGAAATGGCTTTATAGCACATCATCTGTTGTTTATACTGGCCAATACGATATTATCCTGTCTGTCAGGCCTGTTGCAGACATACACTGATATCTTGATTTTGAACCTTACTGTGTGTTTGTGTCCCAATAGAAACATGAGATGAGTTTTGACAAAGCCCTGGCCCTCCAGTACACCACAGACCACACAGTCCTGCTCCACGAGAACGCTGTCATCAATGACCATGCTAACGGAAACAACCGCCAGGGCAGGAACAACCCTCTCACCGTGGCACCTGCCAGCCACTTCTCACCTGACCACGTGGGCAAGGTCATCTACTTCAGGTGGGGGGGGGACACTAGCCCTAGTCTCTCCCTACTCCCCATTTCCTTTTCACCTGTTCAATACTATCCTCAACCATACATTTACCTCTCACATGTTCCAAATCTCTTTAACCTGTCATCTTGTGGATCTTCTGAACTATTTTAGACACTTGTTCCTTGTCTACATGTAATATTGACCTCCTTATCTAATATTGACATCCTTATCTAATATTGACTTTAATATTGACTTCCTTATCTATTATTGACTTTCTTATCTAATATTGACTTCCTGATCTAGTATTGACTTTCTTATCTCATATTGACTTTCCTATCTAC
Organism: Oncorhynchus mykiss; assembly: GCF_057628025.1. Taxonomy (NCBI): domain Eukaryota; kingdom Metazoa; phylum Chordata; class Actinopteri; order Salmoniformes; family Salmonidae; genus Oncorhynchus; species Oncorhynchus mykiss. Next base: position 38,759,976 of record NC_143040.1, read on the forward strand.
TATTGAGTGTCTTTATATCTTTGTATTGTCTTATGTGTCTTAGTAAATGCCATCAGTGTCCTCCAGATGTGCGTGTGTGCATGTCCATACATGTCTGTGTGTGTGTTCTCCCCCAGTGACGGTGGCATGGTGGTGATCACAGAGGTGTTCCGGACTCACTATCTGAAGGGGTTCTCCGGGGTTGTCGTCGGGGAGATCCTGGAGCCAATCAAAGGAGCCAGCTTGAATGCGGAGCCTGTGCAGTTATATGACCTGTTGGTGAAGAAGGGGGAGCCCGAGGGGCTCATTGTTACACTGCAGCTCAAAGACTTAGGTAACTGGAAAGAAAGATAGCATCAACGGACTTGTTAGTTCATTTACATTTAGTGATTCCCAAACGTATTTTGTGCTGCTTACTAGTTCTGAAATTCTAACAGAATCATGCTACATTTCAGATATTTTCCTATCCTTCCAAGTAAATGAATATGATATTTCTAGCTACGATCTCAATCTCTCGTCATGAGTCTTAAGACACGATCCAAAATAAATCAAGCACTACTCACAACTCATAGCTTTATTTAACCCAGCCTGCTTCGGTTTCTCCTGGGGTAAACTATGAGCTGTCTGACTTGCCAGATCTATTTGAAGGAAGATTAAATGTAAGTGTGCACACTTGAAGTTAAGATAAACAGTGTAGTTATTCCCTCTGCAAGGCAATCAAACAAGCTAAATGCCAGTACAGGGACAAGGTGGAGTCGCAATTCAACGGCTCAGACACGAGACGTATGTGGCAGGGTCTACAGGTAATTACAGACTACAAAAAGAAAACCAGCCACGTCACGGACACAGACGTCATGCTTCCAGACAAACTAAACACCTTCTTTGCCCTCTTGAAGATAATACAGTAGCACCGTCGCAGCCCCGCTAACAAGGACTGCGCCGTGGCTGACATAAGTAAAACATTTAAACGTGTTAACCCTTGCAAGGCTGCTGGCCCAGACGGCATCCCTAGTCGCATCCTCAGAGCATGCGCAGACCAACTGGCTGGTGTGTTTACAGACATATTCAATCTCTCCCTATCCCAGTCTGTTGTCCCCACATGCTTCAAGATGGCCACCATTTTTCCTGTACCCAAGAAAGCAAAGATAACTGAACTAAATGACTACCGCCCCGTAGCACTCACTTCTGTCATTATGAAGTGCTTTGAGAGACTACCTTACCGGCCACCCTAGACCCATTTCAGTTTGCATACCGCCGCAACGGGTCCACAGACGACGCAATCACCATCACATTGCACACTGCCCTATCCCATCTGGACCAAATGAATACCTATGTAAGAATGCTGTTCATTGACTACAGCTCAGCATTCAACAGCATAGTACCCTCCAAGCTCATCATCAAGCTGGAAGCCCTGGGCCTCAACCCCGCCCTGTGCAATTGGGTTCTGGACTTTCAATCGGGCCGCCCCCAGGTGGTGAAGGTAGGAAATAACATCTCCACTTCTCTGACCCTCAACACTGGGGCCCCACAAGGGTGCGTGCTCAGCGGTAAGGGCAATCGGAGTGTGGTGTCAGGAAAACAACCTCTCACTCAACGTCAACAAAACAAAGGAGATGATCGTGGACTTCAGGAAACAGCAGAGGGAGCACCACCCCCCCCCCCCCTATCCATATCGACGGGATAGCAGTGGAGAAGGTGGAAAGTTTTAAGTTCCTCGGCGTACACATCACAGACAAGCTGAAATAGTCCACCCACACAGACAGTGTGGTGAAGAAGGCGCAACAGTGCCTCATCAACCGCATGAGGCTGAAGAAATTTGGCTTTTCACCCAAAACCCTGACAAACTTTTACAGATGCACAATCAAGAGCATCCTGTCGGGCTGTATCACAGCCTGGTGGTGCAGTCTGCACAACGTATCACCGGGGGCAAACTACCTGCTCTCCATGACACCTACAGCACCTGATTTCACAGGAAGGCCAGAAAGATCATGAAGGACATCATCTACCCGAGCCACTGCCTGTTCACACCGCTACCATCCAGAAGGTGAGGTCAGTACAGGTGTGTCAAAGCAGGGACCGAGAGACTGAAAAACAGCTTCTATCTCAAGGCCATCAGACTGCTAAACAGCCATCACTAACTCAGAGAGGCTGCTGCCTACATTGAGACCCAATCACTGGCCACTTTAACAAATTGATCACTAGTCACTTTATACAATGCCACTTTAATAATGTTTACATATCTTACATTACTCATATCACACATGTATATACTCTATTTTATACCATCTATTGCACCTTGCCTATGCTGCTCGGCCATCGCTCATCCATATACTTACATGTACATATTCTCATTCACACCTTTAGATTTGTGTGTATTAGGTAGTTGTTGGTGAATTGATAGATTACTTGTTAGATATTACTGCACTGTCGGAACTAGAAGCACAAGCATTTTGCTACACTCGCATTAAGATCTGCTAACCATGTGTATGTGACCAATAACATTTGATTTGATTTGATTTCTTAGATGATAACACTCATTATTCTGTGGTAAACACTGCTTTAGTCAACCCTGCTGCTGTTTCTCCTGTGGTGAACTCTGAGCTGTCCTGTCCTGTCTTGTCCAGATCCGTCCCAGGGGTTTAATTTGTCCCACGTGGGGAAGGCTGTGGTAGCACCAGGCTTCAGCAGTTACCTCATCACAGGGCTGCTGCCCAGCGGCAGTGCCCTAGCCAAACCCACCATGCCAGCCCTAGTGCTCCCCCTGACCAGCCACCGGTCAGGAGAGTGGCTGCTCTTCCACTCTGCAGGTTACTGTGTTTATTGTGTGTTATTTCATCCTCAATGATTTTGAATGTGTATTGTTGTAGTACTCGCCTGAGGTAAGTCTATGGGCTCGTTTCCTGTATACAGATTAAGCCTGGTCCTGGGCTAAAAAGTATGCTTGATAAGAGATTCTCCATTGAAAGTGCTTCTTAATCCAAGATGAGACTTAATCTAGATATGGGAAACCAACCCTTTATGTGTTTTAAATGTGTGAAATAGATCCATCCGTTTATCCATCTAGGCCGGGGGAGCTGGGGGATGAAGGAGGGGCCATGTCGTCACGCCCTGCAGTCATTGAACGGTGTGAGGAATAACGCTCTGATGAGGATCAACGTCAGAGAAAAGCTTAACTTCACCTTCAAGGCCTTCATGTCCGATTACTGTGAGTAGTGGTGGTGGGGTTGAGGTGTGTGGTGTCTGGGTTCTTACCAATGATGGATTCTGGGTACTAACTCCTAAACTTGGGATAGGGTTAATTATCAGGTATCCTATTGAAATATTGAGTGCTAGGGTTTAGAGGGTCTACACCAGAAGTAAATGGTTATCTGTGGGAGGAAGGTATATAGTGTGTGCAATGTCGTGGCGGAATCAGAATTATTTAGGTAACATTTATAAATAATATGTTTTATTTATTTTATTGCATGCTTATGTGAGATATGTCATTAGAATGTCTATTTTTGGATAATACTGTTGGCCCGGTTGCAGTTATCTGTTCTCTGTCAGGGTTCAGTTACTTGGGCCGCAGAGAGGGGAGAGGTCAAGCTTGTCTTCATATGTAAACATATCTTTTAAACCATGTGAATGGATTGATTGAGGGGGAACCAATTATCTCTTGGCTCCACAATGTCTGTGTGCCAGTCACTGTGTCTCCGTGAGCTTGTCCAGAATGGGAGTGTCTAAAATGACAATTGATATATAACCTAATGTCTTGGTACTATGTTGTACCAAGAACGAGAAGTAGAACCTCGTTTTAGGAGAGCAAACTGAACGATAATTTATAGCTAATGCTGTCTGGCTATGGGATACTCCTCTCTCAAGTAAAGTCTTCCTTTGTAATGTTCCTAAGATCTGTTATTCGTCATGTGAGTTGAGATGGGTGTGTCTTGGCTATAAATGATACTAAGAACTGTTTTGTAAGGACTCTCAGATAATTCATTTATAGACACTGAATTGATCTGAGAGTCACAGGGCTGTGATGGAGCTCATATAATTAAAGATGGACTTTATGATAACTCTGACTTGTGTGGTGGTTTGCTCTGATGATTTGGTAAATACAGGACGTTTCCACTACAGCAATTAAGCTTGTAATGTGCTGAGTGCAGAGAAAGCGATCACATGTGGCAGGCGTTGATAAGGGGAGAGAGCCATGGATTAGTGATGAAGTTGGTCGAGGTCAGGTCACATTAAGGCAGAAAGAAAAGCTTATGGCCGTATTACTTCGTTTCCTGCCTAGCAGTAAAGATGCCATGTTTGTTCAGATGTGTAGGAGGAGACTCAGCCTGGGAGAAATGGTTAGATATCAGTGCTTGTGTGAACAACGTCTTCGTCTAATGCAGCTGTATTGATTCCTCCGGGGAAGAATACACTTGGTTTAAGCTTTCATAGTGTCCGAGTTTTTAGTCTGAGAATTAGAACCTAACACCAATTCCTATTCACTGTGTATCACTGTTTACATTATTTTGAAAGGGTAGTCTATAGTTTAAGATTGAGATCCGCATTAGGGGAAACAGGGCCTCCTTCAGTGTGGTCATTTTGTGTTGATTTATTCTGCTGTTCTGTCACGCGTGTTCAATGATGTCTGGTTTTTGCAGTAACCTCTTTGTTGTAATATCCCAAACAGTTTCACCACTTAAGGAGTCCAGCTTTAATGCTCTCGTTCTAACAAAACCTGTGTGTGTGCAGCTTTGTCCATGGTGTACCATAAGAAGTTCATGCGTGTGGTTCTGACCAACCCTCTGGCCATCCGAGTCACAGCCAGACACTCCTGGGACGACACCAACAACCACATGCTCACCCTCACCGCCTTCAGTCACCTCTGCAAGAAGGTATACCCCCAATACTCCAAATCACCCTCATATCATCCTCACGTTTGCCTATATAGACTACTAATAACATTAAAAACATTTTGTAGTTGCATACAGTATATCAGGGTATAGGTCAATTCCATTTCAATTCACTCAATTCTGGAATTTACCTGAAATTCCAATTCCATTTTTTTAATTGAAAGAATTGGAATTGGAATTTCAGTTTAATTCCTGAATTGACTGAATGAAAATGGAACCCCAACCCTGCTGAATGCAGTTGTCTAAAGTCTGTTCCTCCATTGTATTGTGTTGATATATTTCCCTCTGCCCCTAGGCAACCACCACAGTGACGGTATACATCCCAGAAGCCTCTCTGTTGTGTAGGTCCTCCTCCTTCACCTTCACGCTACAGAACTCCTGCCCCGAGGGACTCCAAATCGTCTATGTCTCCCAACAGCCAATCAGTGACCACGAATGGATCCACGCGGATCCAGAGGATCACATGGACAACAAGAGGCTCTTCAACCTGCCTGTGAGAGATAGAGACACACTGGGTTACAGGCATGCGATCAATGTTTTATTAGTTGACCTGTGTGCAGATAATGAGATGCGTGTGTGTGTGTGTGCTTCAGGTGAACTACCGGCCTCCCTCCCAACTAGGTGTTTTAATCCCAACCTCAGACAACATCTATAACGCTGACCCAAGTCATCCCCGCCCCAGACAGCACTACCCCATCTCCAAGGTGAGCACAGGTCACAAGGTTCACGCACGTCAGCACTACCTTGTCTCCAAGCTGAGCAAGTCTTGTATTGTTGTGCAGTGTAACTTAACCAAGTGTCTATGTGTGCTTCTGTGTTGTGTTTCGCATTGGGTGTAAGCTGTGATACATAGTGTCTGTGGGTGACAAATTGTGTGCCTTCCTCCAGAACTCTGGTCGGTATAAGCAGTGTGCAGGGAAAAGGTCCGCAGAGGAATGTGGCTGCACAGACATACTGAAAGTCTCTCCTCTAGCCATCAACTCTGACTGCAGACAGAGGGTACACATCTGCATCAGTGTGATCAATCATCAATGTCTTCCGAAAACAAAACAATTACATATAAAGTACCAGTCAAAAGTTTGGACCTGTTATTTTTTTACTTTGTAGAATAGTAGTGAAGACATCAAAACTATGAAATAATCATGTAGTAACCAAATCAAAAAATATTTTATATTCTTCAAAGTAGCCACCCTTTGCCTTGATGGCAGCTTTGCACACTCTTGGCATTCTCTCAACCAGCTTCCTGAGGTAGTCACCTGGAATGCATTTCAATAAACAGGTGTGCCTTGTTAAAAGTTCATTTGTGGAATTTCTTTATTTAATGCGTTGAGCCAATCAGTTGTGTTATGACAAGGTAGGGGTGGTATAGAGAAGATAGCCCTATTTGGTAAAAGACCAAGTCCATATTATGGCAAGAACAGCTTCAATAAGCAAATTCCATATGTGTTATTTCATAGTTTTGATGTCTTCACTATTATTCTACAATGTAGAAAATAGATAAATCAAGAATAACCCTTGAATGAGTAGGTGTGTCCAAACTTCTGACTGGTACTATACATTAAATATTGTAACATTTATAACACAAAACAATATTGAATATGCTATACACTCATATTTAGTACCACTTAGTGGAATATATTAAATTATTGTCTTAATGTAACTGTGCATTCTGCATAATTCAGTCTTGTCGGCTGCGAACATGAATGAAATCATATAAAAATCGTATATTGGTTAAAAAGTATTTTAGTCTTTCCCATGTCCTCTGTGTTGTACTGTAGGTGCTGAGGCTAACGTTTCCTGTGACTGACTTCAAAATCACCCTGTTCCTGAGGAGAACCAACCACGCTGACCACCCGCTCTGCTCTCCTTACTTTGTTACTGTCACAGAGGTCAACAACCGGACCAGCTGGAAGGTCACAGGTCAGTCTCATCCCAGAAGGTTTTGCAATATAAGGATGTTTTTAAAGATGGAATCAGCTTTAGGGGAAACAGCACCACTGTCCGCCCCAGCACCTTTGTTTTTGTTTTGTGGCTGAAATGAAGGCGAGGCGCGTCGAGTAAAAAATATATAATTTGCAGTACACATTCTGCTGTTCTATCGCATGTTCAATTTTTATTTAACTTGTCAAGTCAGTTAAGATGATGGCCTACCCCGACCAAACCCTTCCCTAACCCGGATGACAATTGTGCTCCGCCCTATGGGACTCCCGATCATGGCCGGGTTGTGATACAGCCCGGGAGCGAACCCGGCTCTGTAGTAACGCCTCTAGCACTGCGAAGCAGTGCCTTAGAATGCTGTGCCACTCGGTCCCCCAAATGATGTCCGAGTCTGGAAAAAAACAGCGTTTGTTGTTTGCAGTAACGTATTTTGTTGTTGGGGCCTCTCGAGTGGGGCAGCAGTCTAAGGCACTGCGTCGCAGTGCTAGAGGCGTCACTACAGATCCAAGTTCGATCCCACTGACACGGCTGGCCTACGGGTTAAGCGGGCACAGTGTCAAGACTGTAACAACCAATTGGATATCACTAAATTGGGGCGAAAAAGGGGTAAAAACTACAAATTGTTTTTGTAATATCCCAAACGGACGTGGCAGTTTCACCATTCAGGATTGCAACTTTAAAATGTGAAAAATATATTTTCAACCAGAAAAACTGATTTCAACCAGAAAAGGGTGTGATCATGACTTCCCTTGCAAAATGTTGCCTAATGGCAGGTCTCTAGTGCACTATAGTGAAACACACATTCTCTGTTGTTAACCCGTCTTTCCCATCCTTTGTGTTGGTAGGGACCCATGCCACCCCCACCATGGACAGGATGAGACAATATCTTGAAGACAGTCTAAAGAACAATCTCTACAACCCAGAAGGACTGCAGATCAGCCTATATGTAAATCATCTACAGTCTCCCTGACTATATGACATAAATTGAATATAAATTGTGAAACAGTTGAGTGTAATCTGAAAACGTCTGCATAGACATACTGTCATTTCAGTCATGCGAATTGTGCTATGAAATAGCAGTTTCCATCTGGGGTTTCATTATGACAATGTTATAAATATAATATTTCTCCAACCTAACAACCACCACCATTATTTTCCACAGGGCTCTGAGCTTTTCCACTTCCGTATCTCTGTCATTCCTGGAGTTGTGTTGTGTGACCTGGTGGAGGAGGTACAGGTGAGGAACCTTGTAGCTTTTACACTGAAGTCAGTAACGAATAAAAAAAGAGGAAGAGCAAGATAACCTCCGGCCCTCACCTATTTCTCTCCTTCCTTTCTCGCTCTCGCTTTCTCTCTCTTTCCATACGGGTAGATCTACGTAGACGAGCCTCCGCTGGCGTTCCCAACCCAACACCTCGTCAACAACATGGCAGCCATCATCCTGGGAGGCCTGCTGCTCTTTGGCTTCCTTCTCATATACAACGGTGTTGCCATGCCAACCAAGAGCAGCATCAAAACCCTCCTCAAGAAACACAAGCCCACCATCTCGCCAACCAGAACCCAGAACTCTACCACGACACAGGGACCCGAGTAGGATTTTACAGTTCGGCATTGTAAGAGTGTGTTATAGAGTTGTACGTTCCATTTTTAGCCTTTTAACCTAAGTATGAGATGTAAATGTTTTTAGTGTTCAGATTGATCCTTTTTTCAAATTTGTGTTCCATGACATTTGTATTTGGGAAAGATTGAAAGAAACTAGCAAAGATGAAAAGGTACAAATTAAAGGAAAAACACATGCTCGGAGTGGGTTTTATTGGTTGTTGCTGTGTTTTCAAAGAAAATACAAACTGTAAAAAACGTTTTCACAAAAAGTTAACCAGGATTTGTCTGACTTTGTCAGATACAACCTACCAGAATATAATGTAGTAGTATTGCATATTATCTCAGGCCTATAGGAGTAGTCGGGAAGGATCCATAAAGAAAACACATCACTCATAGTCGTGAGTACGTAGTAACCCATATTAAAGTGAAATGCTGCATAGGAGCAGCTACAGTGGCTTGTGAAAGTATTCACCCCCTTAGCATTTTTCCTATTTTGTTGCCTTACAACCTGGAATTAAAATTGATTTTTTGGGGGGGTTGTATCATTTGATTTACACAACATGCCTACTACTTTGAAGATGCAAAATATTTTTTGGGTGACACAAACAAGAAATAAGACAAAAAAAATTAAAACTTGAGCATGCATAACTATTCACCCCCTCCTAAGTCAATACTTTGTAGAGACACATTTTTCAGCAATTACAGCTGCAGGTCTCTTGGGGTATGTGTCTATAAGCTTGGCACATCTAGCCACTGGTATTTTTGCCCATTATTCAAGGCAGAACTGCTCCAGCTCCTTCAAGTTGGATGGGTTCCGCTGGTGTACAGCAATCTTTAAGTCATACCGCAGATTCTCAACTGGATTTAGGTCTGGGCTTTGACTAGGCCATTCCAAAACATTTAAATGTGTCCCTTAAACCACTCGAGTGTTGCTTTAGCAGTATGCATAGGGTCATTGTCCTGCTGGAAGGTGAACCTCCGTCCCAGTCTCAAATCTCTGTAAGACTGAAACAGGTTTCCCTCAAGAATTTCCTGTATTTAGTGCCATCCATCATTCCTTCAAATCTGACCAGTTTCCCAGTCCCTGCCGATGAAAAACACCCCCGCAGCATGATGCTGCCACCACCATGCTTCATTGTGGGGATGGTATTCTCGGGGTGATGAGAGGTGTTGGGTTTGCGCCAGACATAGAGTTTTCCTTGATGGACAAAAAGCTACATTTTAGTCTCAACTGACCAGAGTACCTTCTTCCATATGTTTGGGGAGTCTTCCACATGCCTTTTGGTGAACTTTTTTGCTTATTTTTTTCTTTAAGCAATGGCTTTTTTCTCTTCCATAAAGCCCAGCTCTGTGGAGTGTACGGCTTAAAGTGGTCCTATGGACAGATATTCCAATCTCCGCTGTGGAGCTTTGCAGCTCCTTCTGGGTTATCTTTGGTCTCTTTGTTTTCTCTCTGATTAATGCCCTCCTTGCCCGGTCCGTGAGTTTTGGTGTGCGGCCCTCTCTTGGCATATTTGTTGTGGTGCCATATTCTTCTATTTTTTTAATAATGGATTTAATGGTGCTCCGTGGGATGTTCAAAGTTTCTGGTATTTTTTTATAAACCAACCCTGATCTGTACTTCTCCACAACTTTGTCCCTGACCTGTTTGGAGAGCTCCTTGGTCTTCATGGTGCTGCTTGCTTGGTGGTGTTGCAGACTCTGGGGCCTTTCAGAACAGGTGTATGTATACTGAGATCATGTCACAGATCATGTGACACTTAAATATTGTCCACCTGTGTGCAATCTAACTAATTAAGTGACTTCTGAAGGTAATTGGTTGCACCAGATCTTATTTAGGGGCTTCATAGCAAAGGGGGTGAATACAAATGCGCTCACCACTTTTCTGAGTTTTAATCTTTTTTTCATTTCATTTCACCAATTTGGACTATTTTGTGTATGTCCATTACATGAAAACCAAATAAAAATCAATTTAAATTGCAGGTTGTAATGGAATAAAATTGAAAAAAACGCCAAGGGGGTTGAATACTTTTGCAAGGCACTGTATAAGCAATAAATGGGAAAAACAAAGGGGACGTAGCAGATGTGATATTTCATTTTCAAATGGGTTACAATTAGGTTAAGGTAAGGGTAAAACCAAAGACTATTATAACTATATAATATTATAACTATAATATTATAAACTATTATATTGACAAGATAGTCGAGTGACCACTAACATTGGAAATGAGTGTCCTCAAAGATGGAAGCACTGTATTGTCTTTGATGGAAGGCAGGCCAAAGGAGTCGAGATCAGGTGGGACTATTCTAGCCAATGAGAGGGCAGATACACGTGTGAACAAAAGGCACAACTCAGATTAAGTTAAAAAAAAATTAGGTTTCCGAAATGCCACATGCGTTCACTTATATCAATGCATTCATAACAACCTAACCATTTTGAAACTTTTATTTGATCAAGTAAGCAATTCAAGTTTTTCTTATCCAAATTCGACTCATTGTCCTCCATAAAAAATTCCTCACTTTGCGGTCTTATTTTCGTGGACAGATTTTGGGCAAAGTAAACCCTCTCGCTTCATCTCTTCCTCTGCTCAAACTCATGATGTCAGCCCGGTTGGCATCAACTGTCTGTGCTCCCATTGGTCATCCTGAGCTGTTCAAGCTCCTCCTCCAGGCTTCTAATTCGCTGCAGGAGTTCGGCCCTGTCCTGCTGTGCCCTGAGCTCTGCCTGCCGCTTGGCATCCTGGATCTTCCTCTCATACCAGCACTCCAGCTGAGTGGACACTGTCTCAAAGAACCTCTGGGTCACCTGCAACAAAGATACATGAAGTGAGTGAAGAAGAAGTTACCCCTTCTCCAAACACAACCCCGTCCCAGAATCCAAGTGAAAAGGAATCATTGGTCCACAGCCCACCAGAGGGCAATGTGAAGCCATTGATATAGTATTCACCACAGCTATCTTGTCATCAGTTACCTCCATGGCGTGTAGGTTGTTTCTCTCCTGACTGAATGTGGGCTCAGGGGGTCTGTCCATGAAGAACTCTAGGGTCCTGGTCCCGACACTGGGTGGTCTCATCAGGCCGCGCGTCCTGATCCGGTCACGGAGGTGCTTCTTGTGGTGCCAGCCATGGCTGTCCTGGCCCCGGCCCTGCTTCCAGTTGCTGGTGGGAGACTGGCTGCTGCTGACACTGCTGGAGCAGCCATCCCAGATCAGCCCCGGAATGTGATTGTCGAGCAGTTCTGGATGCTGACACCGGGTGGCGGTAGAGCTCAGGAGGATTCCTGGGTGATGGCGTTGAGCTAGCAGAGGGAGAAGAGTAGTGTTCTGGTCGTCATCTGAGAAGGGAGGAACGAGAAATGGAGCTTGTTTTTGTGATTTGATTTCTGGAACCACCTTCCCATGTCTCATTCTCATTTCATGCTCCTCCTAACACCCACCTGGTGATCTGTCCAGCTTCAGCTCAAAGTACTTCCTGCCCGACCCCTGACCCTGGCCCTGCTCCATTGCCGGACTGTGTGGCGCATTGTGGGTGATTGAAGGCGAGGGTGAAGGGCATGACAGCAGGTTGACGTAGTTAGCCAGAGAGCTGTTGCTGTCCCCAGAGAAGACAGAGAGCAGGGGGAGGCACTCTGAGTCTCCATCGTCCCCCACAGACTGCTCCACAGACGGAGAGGGGAGCAGCTTGTAGTACTGGGGGTGGGCTGGGAGGTGGAGGTCCATATCCTGGATCTGAGTCATGCACCACCTCTTCAACTCCTGGGTTGCTGCTGCCTGCTTGGGGTGTGAACACCAGAGAGACAAATTGTGTGCCTTCTGGGTAGTGTAACTTTTGATTTCACCTAATTTTAACATTCTGTCATAAAGAGCACATGTTCAACTTCATAAAAAACGATTTGTCTGGTGGTTAAAGTGGTTAAGTGGTTAAATAAGAATATTAATATACTAAGTGCCAAATAAAGTAACAGGGTTGACTGTAACATGGTTGAGGATTTCACCTCGAAACAGCCATTAATCCTTTAGGCGCGGTAAAGGAAGTTTGTTGTGTGCAACAGGGAGAGACAATTGAAAGTAAGCTTCACCCAAAATGTTTTATCATTAAAACATTTCTAGCCTGTCTTTACTGTGAGTAACTGGGTTGACATGTTGTGTTCGACTTGCTCACTTTTCCACCACAAAACATGTTCAAAAAGAGTACAACCAGCTCACCTGCTTTTACACTATAGTTTTACTATTAGATGTTACATTTTTCTTTAGAGACAATTTTTTTTAAATTTTATATATAATAGTTTCTACACATTAAAATGAGAATTGTGTGTGGACATCCAGAGAAACATAGGGGTTAGGGTGACTGCTGCCTGCTTGGTGTGTGGACATCCAGAGAAACATAGGGGTTAGGGTGACTGCTGCCTGCTTGGTGTGTGGACATCCAGAGAAACATAGGGGTTAGGGTGACTGCTGCCTGCTTGGTGTGTGAACAACCAGAGAAACATAGGGGTTAGGGTGACTGCTGCCTGCTTGGTGTGTGGACATCCAGAGAAACATAGGGGTTAGGGTGACTGCTGCCTGCTTGGTGTGTGAACAACCAGAGAAACATAGGGGTTAGGGTGACTGCTGCCTGCTTGGTGTGTGGACATCCAGAGAAACATAGGGGTTAGGGTGACTGCTGCCTGCTTGGTGTGTGGACATCCAGAGAAACATAGGGGTTAGGGTGACTGCTGCCTGCTTGGTGTGTGGACATCCAGAGAAACATAGGGGTTAGGGTGACTGCTGCCTGCTTGGTGTGTGAACAACCAGAGAAACATAGGGGTTAGGGTGACTGCTGCCTGCTTGGTGTGTGGACATCCAGAGAAACATAGGGGTTAGGGTGACTGCTGCCTGCTTGGTGTGTGGACATCCAGAGAAACATAGGGGTTAGGGTGACTGCTGCCTGCTTGGTGTGTGAACAACCAGAGAAACATAGGGGTTAGGGTGACTGCTGCCTGCTTGGTGTGTGAACAACCAGAGAAACATAGGGGTTAGGGTGACTGCTGCCTGCTTGGTGTGTGGACATCCAGAGAAACATAGGGGTTAGGGTGACTGCTGCCTGCTTGGTGTGTGGACATCCAGAGAAACATAGGGGTTAGGGTGACTGCTGCCTGCTTGGTGTGTGGACATCCAGAGAAACATAGGGGTTAGGGTGACTGCTGCCTGCTTGGTGTGTGAACAACCAGAGAAACATAGGGGTTAGGGTGACTGCTGCCTGCTTGGTGTGTGGACATCCAGAGAAACATAGGGGTTAGGGTGACTGCTGCCTGCTTGGTGTGTGAACAACCAGAGAAACATAGGGGTTAGGGTGACTGCTGCCTGCTTGGTGTGTGGACATCCAGAGAAACATAGGGGTTAGGGTGACTGCTGCCTGCTTGGTGTGTGAACAACCAGAGAAACATAGGGGTTAGGGTGACTGCTGCCTGCTTGGTGTGTGAACAACCAGAGAAACATAGGGGTTAGGGTGACTGCTGCCTGCTTGGTGTGTGAACAACCAGAGAAACATAGGGGTTAGGGTGACTGCTGCCTGCTTGGTGTGTGAACAACCAGAGAAACATAGGGGTTAGAGTGACTGCTGCCTGCTTGGTGTGTGAACACCCAGAGACACATAGGGGTTAGGGTGACTGCTGCCTGCTTGGTGTGTGAACAACCAGAGAAACATAGGGGTTAGAGTGACTGCTGCCTGCTTGGTGTGTGGACATCCAGAGAAACATAGGGGTTAGAGTGACTGCTGCCTGCTTGGTGTGTGGACATCCAGAGAAACATAGGGGTTAGGGTGACTGCTGCCTGCTTGGTGTGTGAACAACCAGAGAAACATAGGGGTTAGGGTGGCTGCTGCCTGTTTTGTGTGTGGACAACCAGAGAAACATAGGGGTTAGAGTGACTGCTGCCTGCTTGGTGTGTGGACAACCAGAGAAACATAGGGGTTAGGGTGACTGCTGCCTGCTTGGTGTGTGAACAACCAGAGAAACATAGGGGTTATGGTGACTGCTGCCTGCTTGGTGTGTGAACAACCAGAGAAACATAGGGGTTAGGGTGACTGCTGCCTGCTTGGTGTGTGAACAACCAGAGAAACATAGGGGTTAGGGTGACTGCTGCCTGCTTGGTGTGTGAACAACCAGAGAAACATAGGGGTTAGGGTGACTGCTGCCTGCTTGGTGTGTGGACAACCAGAGAAACATAGGGGTTAGGGTGACTGCTGCCTGCTTGGTGTGTGAACACCCAGAGACACATAGGGGTTAGGGTGACTGCTGCCTGCTTGGTGTGTGAACAACCAGAGAAACATAGGGGTTAGGGTGACTGCTGCCTGCTTGGTGTGTGGACAACCAGAGAAACATAGGGGTTAGGGTGACTGCTGCCTGCTTGGTGTGTGGACATCCAGAGAAACATAGGGGTTAGGGTGACTGCTGCCTGCTTGGTGTGTGAACAACCAGAGAAACATAGGGGTTATGGTGACTGCTGCCTGCTTGGTGTGTGAACAACCAGAGAAACATAGGGGTTAGGGTGACTGCTGCCTGTTTTGTGTGTGAACAACCAGAGAAACATAGGGGTTAGGGTGACTGCTGCCTGCTTGGTGTGTGAACAACCAGAGAAACATAGGGGTTAGGGTGACTGCTGCCTGTTTTGTGTGTGAACAACCAGAGAAACATAGGGGTTAGGGTGACTGCTGCCTGCTTGGTGTGTGAACAACCAGAGAAACATAGGGGTTAGGGTGACTGCTGCCTGCTTGGTGTGTGGACAACCAGAGAAACATAGGGGTTAGGGTGACTGCTGCCTTCTTGGTGTGTGAACAACCAGAGAAACATAGGGGTTAGGGTGACTGCTGCCTGCTTGGTGTGTGAACACCCAGAGACACATAGGGGTTAGGGTGACTGCTGCCTGCTTGGTGTGTGAACAACCAGAGAAACATAGGGGTTAGGGTGACTGCTGCCTGCTTGGTGTGTGAACAACCAGAGAAACATAGGGGTTAGGGTGACTGCTGCCTGCTTGGTGTGTGAACAACCAGTGAAACATAGGGGTTAGGGTGACTGCTGCCTGCTTGGTGTGTGGACAACCAGAGAAACATAGGGGTTAGGGTGACTGCTGCCTGCTTGGTGTGTGGACAACCAGAGAAACATAGGGGTTAGGGTGACTGCTGCCTGCTTGGTGTGTAAATGAACACCAGAAATACATGTTGTCATGTTTTCAGAAGATGTGGGTTAGTGAAGATGTTAGTTAGAGATGTTGTGAATACGTTTCAGACGTTATTACGAAGGGTGAATAAGGCCCTGGTTAAAAGGAGTACACTGTATAGAGAATAGAGTGCCATTTGGGATGAGGATAGAAGGTATATAAGGGTGTGGTTGTGCCATGTAATACAATACCTGTCTCCTCTGTGCCTCCTCTCTGCCCTGGGCAGCTGTCTGGTCCAACCTGTAGAGACACTCCATCCTCTCTGCTGCCACCCTCTCCTGGGTCAACATGTCCAGCACTTTGATCTGATCAACACAACGCCGAACAGCAGCTATCAGTCAAACATAATTCATGGTTGCATCTCAAATAGCATTCAAAAGTGTCGCGTTATAGGGGGAATATGGTGATAAAAAATAATTTACAAAAAGATTTGGTTGCAGCAAATCAAGTCGGACATTTTTCAGTGGATATGACAAACTTTAGAAGCCTTTCAAACCTCAAATACATGACAAGTTTGCATTTCCTGCCTTGCAGGAAAATTCTCAGCCACAAAAGAGTGATCAAATTAAGATGCTACATCTGTATGTCATTCATGTCATTTCCACACAAATGTCCACACAAATTCGAGTGGAGGTTTACAGGCTGTATTTGCAGTTTGTCTTTCTGTATGAGACAGAAAAAGCCATGTGTGCAACAAAGTTGATTTGAATTGACTGGTAGCAGACAGGCCTGGTGTATGCTCTTGCGGTCCATCCTCCCAAGCCTAGAATAGACTTGCTCCTGAACCGTCAGCATCTGTGTCCTCATCTCCTCTTTAGTGGCGTTCAGCTCTCCCTCTAGCCTCTTGATCAGGGGCTTACAGTGGCAGCCATTGGCTGGGGCCTGACCAGGCGACACAATCATGTATAATTGTGATATTTGTTTGACACATTTTCTTTAGATTTCTTTCATTGGTTTCTTTCTAAATCTCTTATATTACCAATATCAACAGCAACAACAATACTTCTACTGTACTGTACCGTACCACTACTACCACTTCAGTTATGGACACCCCACCCCTAGGGTTGTAACATTTCAATAACTTCAAGAGGAAATAAAAAGTTGGTAATGGAATATTCTATCTGGGGTTTCACGAAAACCTGGGAATTTTGGAAATGATCGGAATTTTGCAGCGTGGTGACTGACCTGTTTGACATTGCCGTCCTTGTCGCGGTACAGGGTGTATAGCTGATAGGTTTTGCCGTTGTGAGGCGGAGGGGCTTCATCATGTGTACACAGTCTGCTCTTCCTGTGGAGTTCGGGATGGCCATTCATTCTTCTTCTCGGAGTATCCTCTGCCAAGGCCTGGAAGAAGGAGACTTCATTGTCAATTATCTTGCAGAGAACAGAAATGGTCTTCATCCTCACAACCCAATCCCTTGAGACACCCCTAAGCACCTGTTCTTTGAAAAGCTTATGTCTTCTCCTTCTGTGGTAAGGGCTGGTTGGGGTGACTGATGTTTTACTGTAGTGAAGGCGGTGGTGATGATGGTGAGGCAGCCCTGCTCTGCTGGCCCTACGCTCACTACCGTGAGACGCCTCAGCCATGTACCCACTGTCCTGATGAAGGAAACAGCCAGGAGGCAGAGGTGAAGGAGAAGATAACTTTATTGTCCAATTGTACACAAAGGTCCATGAAGGTTCGACTTCCGCTTTACCCCAACCTAATAACTCAAGAGGCACAAATAATGTAAACATCATATTTAACACTGGGTTGGCATACCCCCGTCTACTGTCATCCATTTTTTACCTGTCAATATACACAATATACATAATTTTACCCCCAGACAGCCTTTACCTTGTTGGGCAGAATTTCTTCTCTAGTGACAGACTGGGTTCTGCGTTCTGCCTTCAGCCGGTCCCTTTTCTTCCTCACCATCCTTTCTCTAGTGAAACAGTGAACCTGACCAAAGCACAGGAGAGTAGAAAACTTTCTATACTGTCTGTTGCTACCTCACAGTCCATCCAAGGTGCATAAAATGAAGAACAGACTTGATTACCGACTGGAAAAACTGACTACTCATCGAGGTGCTGGGTAATCATCTGCACTCTTTATACTCCTTAATAAACTGTCACCCTTGGAGGGAAATGTAAGTTCACTAACAGGTGTTTTGATGCCAGAATCAGCTCGTAATGTGTATCAGATCAGTGTGCCATTGGTCTATGTCCAAAGAAACATCTTATGCTGACCTGAGGAGCTCTGGCCAGCAGGAGAGACACGTCTTTGTGGTTGTAGTCTCTGGCCTTGTCCAGGGCAGTCTTCCCTGCCTGGAACACACAGCAATTAATTGAAAGGTTGCGTTGCTGACAAGGTCCCTGCGCTGTTGACAATGCTCCTTTTAAATGCAACCCCCCTATATAGTACACTGGTCAGAAGTACAGCACTGTATGGTAATAGAGTAGCATTTGAGATGCATCCACTTACGTTGTTTCGTGCGTTGCCGTCAGTCCCTGCCTCCAGGAGGAGCTGAACAGTTTTCTTGTGGTTTAGGGCAGCCGCCACATGGAGAGCAGTGTCCCCTAGCTGGGTATAGGAAACAGACAGGTGACTAACCCTAACCCTATCCCCTAGCTGGGCACAGGGAAGAGTTGACTATAGGTGTGAGAGCAGTCAAAGGAGCCCACCCCCCTAGGGTTAGGCAGGATAAGCTGATCCTACATCTATGTAAAGGTTACCTCTACCCAGAGTTGAGCAGTCACTGACTGGACACAGTCTCTCACTGACTGGACACAAACTCTACTGTGGCATCAAACTAAACAAGTAATCAATGACGTGAAAGGAGCTGTAGTAACAATATAAATCAAGCTGGGACCTACCTGGTTTTTCTCCGTAACAGAGCATAAGGCGCCCACCAGAATCTTGATCATGGCCAGGTGATTGTAGCGTGCTGCCACATGCAAACAGGTGTCCCCCACATTGTTCTTGATGTCTGGTCTGGAGCCTCCCAGCAGCAGCACGTGGGCGCTCTGAGCATTGGCATTCTGACAGGCCAGGTGGAGAGCTGTGTTTCCTGCCTAAGAACAAACACACAAAGACTAGTGTGGCAGAACCGAGCCGTCAAGGTGGAAAATCTGTCGATGTGGCCTTGAGCAAGGCACTTAAAACCTCTCTGGGATAGGCGGGACAGTCGCGTCCCACTTGGCCAATAGCGAGGGAAAATGCAGAGCGCCAAATTTTTTTAAAATACTATAAAAATCAAACTTTCGTTAAATCACACATGTAAGATACCAAATTATACCAAATCAGGGGCGCCGTACTACCATGACTGACCCTGTGAAAAAACACTGCACCTATCCGGTGTATGTGACACATTTTTTATAAAGATTTCCAGCGACACCCTATTATGGTGCACTACTTCAAAAGGAGTGCACTACATAGGGAATAGGGTGCCATTTGGGATGCACTCTGACAGTGGCATGAAAAACCTGTCAGGCACCAGACAGAAAAACATTTCAGTCCTAATGATTTTTACCATCATTGGTCACAGATCTAGACCCAGCATATTCATATTTGAATTGCTGTACCTTGTTCCTGGCGTGAACGTCAGCTCCAGCCTTGACCAACAGTTTGACTGACTGACAGAAGCCATGCCATGAGACCTCATGGAGCGCCGTGTTGCCGTCCTATCAGAAACAGCGAGACGTAAAGCACTGTCATTAGAAGGAGTGAAACATTTGTTTTTCTAATAATGTCATTTAATTAATATGCCCGGACCTCATATAGATTGCTAATACAGTTCAGGTACATTACATTCCTCCCTGTGTTGTGAATGCTTGTATTTTTGACCCTCCTGTACATTAAATTAAGGAAATGTGACTTTGTCTTCAGACTTGAAGATTCAGTGACATTTCAGTAACATTGCTTCAGATTCCTTCATGTGACATTCAGAGTCTGTGTCCCACGTGGTGCCCTATTCCCTTTATAGTGCAATACATTTGACCAGGGCCAATGGGGACCTACAGTGTATTCGGGAAGTATTCAGACTCCTCGACTTCTCCACATTTTGTTACTTATTCTAAAATTGACGACATATTTTTTTCTTTCCTCATCAATCTACACACAATACCCCATAATGACAAAACAAAAACAGGTTTTAAGAATGGTTTGCAAATATATTCACAATAAAACACTGAAATATCACATTTACATAAGTATTCAGACCCTTTAGTCAGTACTTTGTTGAGGCACCTTTGGCAGCAATTACAGCCTCGGGTCTTCTTGGGTTTGACGCTACAAGTTTGGCACACCTGTATTTGGGGAGTTTCTCCCATTCGTCTGTGCAGATCCTCTCAAAGGATGGGGCCAACAGAGATGGCCGCCTCGCTTCGCGTTCTTAGGAAACTATGCAGTATTTTTTTTTTATGTATTATTTCTTACATTGTTAGCCCAGAAAATTTGAAGTGTTATTACATAGGGCCGGGAAGAACTATTGGATATAAGAGCAACGTCAACTTACCAACATTACGGCCAGGAATACGACATTCCCGAGGCGGATCCTCTGTTTTGGACCACCACCCAGGACAATGGATCGGATCCCAGTAGGGATCCTATTTCAGGGGCTGAGTCACTGACTTACTGGTGCTCTTCCATGCCGTTCCTTTTTCAGTCTCTCGGTCCCATTCCTTTACACTTGTGTGTATCAGGTAGTTGTTGTGAAATTGTTAGATTACTTGTTAGATATTACTGCACGGTTGGATGTAGAAGCACAAGCATTTCGCATTAATTGATGCTAACCATGTGTATTTGACCAATACAATTTGATTTGATTTGAAGCTCTGTCAGGTTGGATGGGGAGCTTTGCTGCACAGCTATTTTCAGGTCTCTCCAGAGATGTTTGATCAGGTTCAAGCTGGGCCACTCAAGGACATTCAGTGACTTGTCCCGAAGCCACCCCTGCTTTGTCTTGGCTGTGTGCTTAGGGTCGTTGTCATGTTGGAAGGTGAACCTTCGCCCCAGTCTGAGGTCCTGAGCACTCTGGAGCAGGTTTTCATCAAGGATCTCTCTGTAATTTGCTCCGTTCAGCTTTCCCTCGATTCTGACAGTCTCCCAGTCCCTGCCGCTGAAAAACATCCCCACAACATCTCCACAAAGGAACTATGGAGCTCTTTCAGAGTGACCATTGGGTTCTTGGTCACCTCCCTGACTAAGGCCCTTCTCCACCGATTGCTCAGTTTAGCCGGGCGGCCAGCTCTAGGAAGAGTCTTAGTGGTTCCAAACTTCTTCCATTTAAAAATGGTGGAGGCCACTGTGTTCTTGGGGACCGTCAATGCTGCATAAACATTTTGGTACCCTTCCCCAGATCTGTGCCTCGACACAATGCTCTACAGACAATTTCTTCGACCTCATGGCTTGGTTTTTGCTCTGACATGCACTGTCAACAACTTATATAGACAGGTGTGTGCCTTTCCAAATCATGTACAATCAATTGAATTTACCACAGGTGGACTCCAATCAAGTTGTAGAAACATCTCAAGAATGACCAATGGAAGCAGGATGCACCGGAGCTCAATTTCGAGTCTCATTGCAAAGGGTCTGAATACTTATGTAAACACGTTTCACTGTATATTTGCACAAATTTCTAAAAACCTTTGTCATTATGGGGTATTGTGTGTAGATTAAGAGGGAAAAAATGAATTTATTCCATTTTAGAATAAGGCTGTAACATGACAAAATGTGTAAAAAGTCAGAGTCTGAATACTTTCCCGAATGCACTATATACAGTTGAAGGTGATTGAAGTTTACATACACTTAATTAAGTTGGAGTCAACCATTCCACACATTTCTTGTTAACAAACTATAGTTTTGGCAAGTCAGTTAGGAAATCTACTTTGTGCATGACACAAGTACTTTTTCCAACAATTGTTTACAGACAGATGAGTTCACTTATAATTCACTGTATCACAATTCCAGTGGGTCAGAAGTTTACATACACTAAGTTGACTGTGCCTTTAAACAGTCAGGGCTTTAGAAGCTCCTGATAGGCTAATTGACATCATTTGAGTCAATTGGAGGTGTACCTGTGGATGTATTTCAAGACCTACCTTCAAACTCAGTTTCTCTTTGCTTGACATCATGGGAAAATCAAAAGAAATCAGCCAAGACCTCAGAAAAAAAATTGTAGACCTCCACAAGGCTGGTTCATCCTTGGGAGCAATTTCCAAACATCTGAAGGTACCACGTTCATCTGTACAAACAATAGTACACAAGTATAAACACCATGGGACCATGCAGCTGTCATACCGCTGAGGAAGGAGACACGTTCTGTCTCCTAAAGATGAACGTGCTTTGGTGCGAAAAGTGCAAATCAATCCCAGAACAACAGCAAAGGACCTTGTGAAGATGCTGGAGGAAACAGGTACATAAGTATCTATATCCACAGTAAAACGAGTCCTATATCAACATAACCTGAAAGGCCGCTTAGCAAGGAAGAAGCCACTGCTCCAAAAACCGCCATAAAAAAGCCAGACTACGGTTTGCAACTGCACATGGGGACAAAGATCATACTTTTTGGAGAAATGTCCTCTGGTCTGATGAAACAAAAATAGAACTGTTTGAACATAATGACCATCGTTATGTTTGGAGGAAAAATCAGAAGAACACCATCCCGACCGTGAAGCACGGGGGTGGCAGCATCATGTTGTGGGAGTGCTTTGCTGCAAGAGGGACTGGTGCACTTCACAAAATAGATGGCATCATGAGGACGGAAAATTATGTGGATATATTGAAGCAACATCTCAAGACATCAGTCAGGAAGTTAAAGCTTGGTCGCAAATGGGTCTTCCAAATGGACAATGACCCCAAGCATACTTCCAAAGTTGTGGCAAAATGACTTAATTAAGGACAACAAAGTCAAGGTATTGGATTAACCATCACAAAGCCCTGACCTCAATCCCATAGAAAATGTGTGGGTAGAACTGAAAAAGTGTGTGCAAAAAAGGATGCCTACAAACCTGACTCAGTTACACCAGCTCTGTCAGGAGGAATGGGCCAAAATTCACCCAACTTATTGTGGGAAGCTTGTGGAAGGCTACCCGAAACCTTTGACCCAAGTTAAACAATTTAAAGGCAATGCTACCAAATACAAATTGAGTGTATGTAAACTTCTGACTCACTGGGAATGTGATGAAATAAATAAAAGCTGAAATAAGTCATTCTCTCTACTATTATTCTGACATTTCATATTCTTAAAATAAAGTGGTGATCCTAGCTGACCTAAAACAGGGAATTTTTACTAGGATTAAATGTCAGAAATGGTGAAAAACTGAGTTTAAATGTATTTGGCTAAGGTGTATGTAAACTTCCGACTTCAACTGTATTGGGACAGATCCAGATTCAGAGACATTTCTCTCCCTCACCTTGTCCTGCAGGTCTAGAGCGCAGCCTCCCTTGATGAGTCCGTCTATGATATCACTGTTCCCCACCATGGCTGCTCGGTGGAGGGCTGTCTGGTGGCCCTGTGATGACAGAAGGACATGGGCCTGGACTGCCTCCCTGTCACTCATCACTGCTCACTACTGTCAACACAACACACAGAATACTAACGTTAAACACACACGTGTACGCATGGACGCACACATGCATACACACGCACACAAATGCACGCACGCACAAGCACACACATCACTAATGTGCAACCCAACACACAACATACATTACACACTGAGGTTAAAATGATAAAAATGATAAACTCTATCTCAATCACAAAAATAGTGCATCAACCTCCAACACGCAATCTAAGATAAAAAGCCATTCATCTCTATGTACCAAATGAAGTCTGGTATGATCACGTAAAGATAGTGTAATGGGATGAAAAACTAATCTGGGTAACAAAAACATGATCTAATAGGGATTATTGTTTGCTGTATCAGATCATCAAGAATGATTTCATTATTTTTTTTTAAATAACATCAAGGACAATATCTAATGGTCGATATGATGAATATATTTAAAATCTAAATGGTCAATATTTTTTATCTGATCTGAAAGCATTGTCTTACCTCATCCAGGATGTCCGTGTTCCAGCAGGATGTATCCCAATTCCAGATTGACCCTTTAAAAAGGTCAGGGTGCAGCAGGATGCCTGAGAAAAGTCAAACAACAAACCGACGACTGATGGGCTCAATCCAAATACGTATTATAAAAAATATATAATATGCCCTCTCCTTACAAAAGGCATTACAGCATTGTAGTAGGCAAATAAACATCGACTGAAATGAGCTCAGCTAGACTGTAAACTGCAAGTAGTCACTCACTCCTCACACAACTGTAATCTGCTGCTCTCGGACAGAGTGCCCGCTGTGTGTGCATGCGTGTGCACATCCACGTGCATATGTACATGGTCATGTGTGTATGCCAGCCAGTATGTGCATTGGTGAATGTGTGTGTGTGTGTGTGTGTGTCTGTGTGTGTGTGTGTGTGTGTGTGTGTTGGCGAGTCTGTGGGTGTGTGTGTCTACGTACGTATGTGTGTGCCAGCTAGCAGAATTAAAGGCAGTAAACAACCCCATGCATAATCCACAGGGGGGAAGCGGAGGAGATCCTGCTAGCTGGCTCTGCTATCTATCTGTTACAGATAAAGGCTGGGAGTGGAACACAGAGCAGAGAGGGAGCAGAGAGGGTTAAACCCTGCCCTGATACCACCACACAACCGCTCTGCCTCCAGACCACCCAGTATAAGCTATAGGCACAGAAGTGAATTGTATGATCGCTATGGTTATAAACCTGTCGGGATTATAAAATGACAGGGTAAAATAGATTGCTATTATGCATAGTGTTTCCTCATCTACCATTTGACTCGCCCCTGTCACTCCAATGTGTCCCAAATGGCACCCTATTCCCTTTACAGTGCATGGGGCCCTGGTAAAAAATGAGTGCACTATAAAGGGAATAGGGTGTGATTTGGGATGCAACGCAAGTTTCCCCCCTTGGCTTAAGCCCTAATTAAAAATTATTCTCACTCTGCGTCTGTCCTCCCTCCACCTTGGACTATTAGGAGACATCTCCTGGTTTCATTTTTCTCCTCTCACTCCCTCTACCCCCCTCCCTATATTGCCTCTCTATCCATCACCCACTCAGTCAGAGAGTGTGACCAATGTGTGCATCAGATCAGTGCACAAGTGAGATTTACACCACAGAGACAGAGCTATGACAGCAACACAGTGAGATATCCATCCATTTAACAAAGGCTTGATGGTAAAGTCTTCCAGTACAGTCAGAGAGGCAGGCAGAGGAGAGGAAAGGCAGTGACCCTGCTATGGGGCTTTAGTTGCCCTGTTCCAGATGTTGACTTCCTACCACTGCAGCTATACACCGGGATGGACAGATGGAGGAAGGTTGAACTGGTTTCTGCTTGCTTTGCTGAATGCCTGGATCTACATTATGTTGTTCTAGTTATTTCATACAACAAACTGTGTGAAAAGTCTGCTCAGCTGATGTGAGAAGTGTATTTCACAATGTTTTTTGTATATCCACAGTCATATTGTCTTTTGCCTTGACATTAGTAGCTGATTTGGTTTTGGGTGCCGAGATACGGTATGAAAGTGATGCGTAGTTTTCAATGAAATAGCCTTGTAGTTTTTTACTTTTTACTCCCATCTTACTACATCCGGACCCGTCCCTTCAGCTCGTGGTGGAGGTTGACACCTCGGATGTCAGAGTGGGGGCTGTCATGTCCCAGCGTTCTGCCCAGGACCAGAAGCTGAATCCCTGCGCTTTCCTTTCCCATCGTCTTAACCCTGTTGAGAGGAACTATGACGTGGGAAATCATGAATTACTCGCAGTTAAGATGGCGTTGTAGGAGTGAATGGCACTGGTTAGAAGGGCAGGAACATCAATTATTGGTGGGGATGGACCAGAAGAACCTGAAATATTGCCACACCTCAAATCCAGGCAGTGCTCTGTTATTCACTCGTTTCACTACCTCCTACCACCCGGGGTCCAAAGGGGGAGGAGCCGCCCAACCGGATGTTTGTCCCGGACTCTGCCCATGCTCCAGTCCTGGAATGGGCACATTCCTCGAGACTCACGTGTCATCCTGGCTCCCGTCGGACCTTGGCTTTCGTCCGACAATGTTTTTGGTGGGCCACCATGGTTCCTGACGTCTCCGCTTTCATTGCCGCCTGCACTGTGTGTGCGCAGAACAAGACTCCGACGCAAGCTCCGGCTGGCCTCCTTCAACTTCTCCCTGTTCCTCACCACGCCTGGTCCTATATATCCTTGGACTTCGTCACGGGTCTCCCTCCATTACATGGCAACATAACCATCCTTATGGTGGTGGATAGGTTTCCCATTTTATCCCCCTTCCTAAGTTGCCCTCAGCTAAGGAGACGGCCCAGCTCATGGTGCAGCACGTCTTCCGGATCCATGGACTTCCGGTCGACATGGTCTCCAATCACGGTCCTCAGTTCTCATCCCGTTTCTGGAAGGCATTCTGCACCCTCATTGGGTCGTCGACCAGCCTGTCCTCTGGTTTTCATCTCCAGTCTAATGGCCAGTCGGAGCGAGCCAATCGGGACCTGGAGACGACACTTCGTTGCCTTATCTCCACCAATACCCCCACATGGTCAGCAACTAGTGTGGGTTTATATGCCTGCAAAACCCTTCCCTGTTCTACTACTGGTCTCTCGCCTTTTTAGTGTTCCCTGGGATATCAGCCCCCGCTCTTCCCGGAGCAAGAGGAAGAGGTCAGCATACCTTCTGCCCAGATGTTCGTCCATTGCTGTCGTCATTCCTGGAAGAGTGCCCAGGCTACTCTTCTCAAGACCACCTCCAGGTATCGACGACAGGCAGACTTTCCCTCCGTTTTATCAGCCCTTTCCCCATCTCTAAGGTCCTTAGCCTCTCTGCTGTTTGCCTTCTGTTGCCATCCGGTGTACATGGTGAGGCGCCTAATGAATGTTCGACCTCGAGGCAGGGGATTCCAGGACCTGGTTGACTGGGAGGGTTATGGAGTTGGGTGTTGGGTCCCCGCCAGGAATATCCTGGACCCAGTCCTCATTGCAGACGTCTGCCGTCGACACCCCGGTCGTCAAGTCCCAGGGTAGGACATGTCCCAGGGTAGGACACCAGGTAGCGCCCCTAGAGGGGGAGGGGGGGTACTGTCAAACCCTGATCTGTTTCATCTGTCTTGTGATTGTCTCCAACCCCCAACAGGTGTCTCCCATTACCTAATGTGTATTTATACCTGTGGTTTCTGTCTGTCTGTTGCCAGTTTGTCTTGTCCCGTCAAGTCCTACCAGCGTGTTCCCGTGTACTATCCGCCTCCTGTGTCTGCATCTGGGTCTTACCCTGAGCCGTGATAGTCAGTCAGATTAAAGATGTTTGCCAGGGAGCATTTGTAGTCTGTGGTTCCTTTGATCCTCAGAAAGCCTATATGGTCTTAATCAGGGGGTCGTGTTGTGTTGTGTGTACGTACGTACAACAAAGCACCCTTCAGCTCGGCTTATCCTTGTTCCTCCTTCAGTAAGATTTCTTAGAACAACCACATCAGAGATATTCTAAAAGTCTGATCTCACATATCCTATTAAATTACCTGAATTTCTGGAACACCTGGGAATGTTTGTTAAGGTACCAGAATTTTGCAACCCTACATGATCTGAGTGATAAGGAGAGGCTTTTACATTCATCAAACCCCCAAACTATCTCCGTCTCTGGTACCCAGTGTTCATAGTGGTGGTGCTGTTTCTCATCCCAGTCTCTGGGACCATGTCGTGGAAATTTCCTGTATTTACCAAATCATGAGAGCAAACCACACACAAGTCAGAGTTATCATAAAGTCCATCTTTAATTATATGAGCTCCATCACAACCCTGTGACTCTCAGATCAATTCAGTGTCTATCAATGAATTCTCTGAGAGTCCTTACACATTGCAACTGAGATCCTTTATAGCAAACACACACATAGCCAGACAGCATTGGCTATAAATTATCGTTCAGCTTTGTCTCCTAAACTATGTTATTTTCTCGCTCTCAGGACCATAAAATAAAACCTATCAACAGGCATATATCAAATACACCCCTCCTTGACAAGATCACAGAGACACAGTGACTGGCACACAGACATTGTGGAGCCAAGAGATAATTGATTTAAAAGATATGTTTACATATGAAGACAAGCTTGACCCCTCCCCTCTCTGCGGCCCAAGTAACTTACCCCATGACAGAGAACAGATAACTGCAACCGGCCAACAGTATTATCCAAAAATAGACATTCTGATGAGAAGTAACTCACAAGCATATAATGAAAATAAAACATCTTATCTATGTTACCCAACTAATTCTGATTATTCCCCAACAACCACCAGTTGTTTCACACATTTAATCTATTCGAACACTAGGATCAAGGGTTGTGGAAGAAGACTGAGTTGATAATATAAACATGAATTAGTCTTTCCTTCTTGAGAAATTAACAGTGTACATTCTGCTGTGCGACTGTAACAAAGCTTGAAATGTCCACTCCCAAGCCAAAGAAATACTAGCTTTTAGATGGTGCGGCTGGCTAAAACATTGTCAAGAGGCTGGTCGCGGGTTTGTGAGACAGAGGATCTGATAGCAAGTGCCGGTAAGGACGCTATAGAGTTAAGCAAGTAGCTATACAGTTAAGCCTGTTACATGAGTGCTAGTATTCTCTGTCTAGCTCTCTAGGTTAGCTGTACAAATACAATCATTTGGGGGTGCTTATATTTGTCTTGTTACACACACGCGTGTAATGGAAATATATTTCTTGCATATCCTTACTCCCCCTGAGACTCGGGCAGGCAGTGCGGTCATCATTGTACAGCGTGGCTGGCGCAATTAGGGTTAACCTCCTTGCTCAAGGGCACAGCAACAGAGTTTTGTACATTTTCAGATCTGGTATTCCAATCAGCAATCTTATGGTAACTGGCCCAGCGCTCTAACCTCGAGGATACCTTTCGCCCCTAATATACAGTATAAAGCTTCCTATCATAATGTAACCCCTATCAACTCTGGAGTGATTGGTTATGATGGCAGATTAAAATAAATAGGTTTAAAGCAAATGACTGGGAGAAAAGCTGCTTTCATTGAATGCGTGCACAGCTATTAGCCTGGGTAAGCATTTGCTATCACTGTCTCCACTAAGCAATTGAGAAGAGTCTTTCACAAAAGATTAGTGAAGACTTCACTGAGCTTTTGAAAATATGTTAATGCAGCATTAAGATCATATAGGGAGAGATTACACAACCCCCCCCCCCCCCCCCCACACACACACACCCACACACACACACACCCACCCCCACACACTGAGGTCATCCACTCTCCTAACACACCTGGTGTCTTACCACGCCAGCCAAGTAGTCCCAGGAGTAGTGTCTGGATGAGGAGGGGAAGACCTTTACATTCAGCTCAGTGAACACTAGAGACGAATACAGATTTGCCAAGGGATTGCCCTCAGTATCTACACAACTGTGCCAAATTGCATAGGTTCCATCAGAAAAACACATTTGAGTGTTCCATAATTAACAAAGCTGTGAAATTTTACATAAGAATTTGCAGTATTGAAGTATGTTTGGCCTTAGTAATACTTAGTAATATTTTCTTTGCATGTGATTACAAATAGAGGTGGAGTAATGGTACAGAAATACTACTTAAACAACAATTCAATAAGTATACTCTGCTTGATTGGTCAACTCAGTACGGTGCAATCGTCCTGTCCACTTCTCATCCAGCAACTTCTCATCCAGCTCCACAAGTAAATATGTCATTTGAAAACACTCCTAAATGAGACAACCTCTATAAATAAAGGATAAATAAATACAAAGAATGAACAAACATATACAACATGATTTGTGAGAAGAAAAGCAGTTTACTCACTGTGTCCCTGGACCCCTCGGCGTCAGTGTGTCCTAGAGTTTAACCCAGCTGCTGCTCTGGAGTAGAGCATCAGCTGCACGCTTCCTGAGAGAAAGAGAGCAAAAGAGAGAGAGAAGAGCGAGAGAATGGGAGAGAGAGAGAGACAGAGAGAAGGGAGAAATGAGAGAGAGAGAGGGAGAGAGCTATCACACTGTCAAGCCAGTATAGTTCTCAGCTGTAGCTCTACTATACCCCTTCCAACCCCACCACTTACTACACCCCAACCGATGCCGTATGGATTTAGTTTAATCACACGCTTGTATATGTGGAGTGCCATGACAGATTAACACAGATCGGGCGGTACACTCGCCTGTCATCATTATTGTCTGAGACATCACATTCTCTGCAGCTATCTAGGCAGAGAGTGATGTATCATCGCTCTCAAGGGTAGACTGGGACAAAATTCCAGCCCTGGCATTTTAAGCACACCAGCCACATCACCGCGCGTGATCTCCTCTGTTGTCACTCTGTCTGTCTGTCTGTCTGTCTTTGCTACTCCTTGTGCTCCTCTGTTGTCACTGTCTCTGTCTGTCTGTCTGTCTGTCTGTCTGTCTGTCTGTCTGTCTGTCTGTCTGTCTGTCTGTCTGTCTGTCTGGCAGTACATATAGTGTCAACATATTAAGGAACTGGCAGTACATTTGTGTCTCTCTGTTTTCTTCCTACCTCCACTGCACTCACCTGTGAGCTGTCTCTGCTAAGCCTAGCATCCTTTCCCACAGCACTGTTACCAGAAGACCAGCGGACCACACTACCTGAATGAATAGAAGATCAAGAACAAAATTAGAAGATTTAGAAGATCACATTTAGAAGATCAAGAACAAAATGACTGAATAAATGCCTAATAGATGACCATTGGCCTACTTTACCTTATAAAAGTGCCTGACTTTCATACGTGTGCCCCCCAATCCTAAGGGTTAATTACTATTACATACATAATATAGAGATAAAATATTAATACCAACTGGTAGTACATGTGTGTCTCTCTCTCTCTTTCCTACCTCCACTGCACTTGACTGCTGCAGTAGCAGCTGAGCTGTCTGTGCTGCTAAGCCTAGCATCACTGTAACAAGAAGACCAGGGGACCACACTGACAGTACTGAGCCCAAAACCATAATAAACCATTTATAACGCATTTACAAACCATTTGTTCCCCATTTATTAATCATTACTCCCACATTTGTAAGTGTTAGTGAGCTAGTTATTCACACAGGTATTTACAGTGCCCTCTGTAATTATTGGGACAGTGACACGTTTGTTGTTGTTTTGGCTCTGTACTCCAGCACTTTGGATTTGAAATGATACAACGACTATGAGGTTAAAGTTCTTTAGCCAGCACATAAGGTTTCTTATTACACTCAGGGTCCTTCGATTCTCTACAACCCTAATCCTACCCCTATTTTTCATACTGTTTAAGTACATTTGTACAAAAAGTGCTGTAATTTGTAAACGATTCACATGATATGGATGAGAATACTCTGGAATTAAAGATGACAGTCTGCATTAAGGCCAGTAGCAACCATTATTTTTCATGGTCCTTTCGAGCTGGATCCAGATAACTGCTGAAGCCCAAGAATGACAGTTAACAGAGAAGATTCTCCACAAGATGTGGTCCGTCCGTGTCGACCAGCTCACGTGCCACAATATCTTTAAATTGGGCGAAGGCTACAAGTCAAGGCACAGACTACCACACACATCCATATACCACTCCTACGAGGGAGAGCAGCTAGAGGGTTTTCTTGAGCAGTCAAAGTGGCCGTCTTCCCCTTCAACAACTCATCACCGGTCCAAGTCACCACCCAGAGTGATCAGCAGAATACAGGACAAAGCCTCAGCCTTTTTATTAGTTACTAATTCACCGAGTTCCCTAACCTCGACCAGAGATCGCCAAGATCAGTGTTGAACCTCAGGATCAGCATCTGACCTCAACCAAAGATCACCGGGATCAGCGTCGACCTGAGCATGGATCGCCAGTGACAACCGGAAAGGTCGTTTACACAGCCAGTGTGACGAGATTGATGTGCTCATTGAGGCAGTCCAGAAGATGGAAGGTTCCTACAGTCCATGTACTTACTTAGGTGTGAGCGTCTCAGCCTTCAATAGTTCTCTCCTCTTACAACTGAAAGGCGTCTTAGAGGGGGAGTGCAAGGACCTGTGCCACCAAGCTGACAAAGAAGTTGATGACATCATCTCAGAGATTGTCATCCAGCTCATTAATGCCAGATGTCGAAAGATTTCTTTTTTTTTAATTGAACCTTTATTTAACTAGGCAAGTCAGTTAAGAACAAATTCTTATTTACAATGATGGCCTACCCCTGCCAAACCCGGACGACGCTGGGCCAATTGTGCACCGCCCACGGCCCGGATGTGATGCAGCCTGGATTCGAACCACCTCTTGCACTGAGATGCAGTGCCTTAGACCGCTGCGCCACTCGGGAGCCCTAAATGCTTGAGACACAGCGCCATTCTGCATCAGCGTCAACATTAGCCCCGGTCTTGGATCTGACTCATGCTGTGGAGTCCCTCACAGTGGTGCTACAGCTTTCTCCAGGGCCAAAAGGAGCTACCAGAGTTCACCGTGGTGCAGCACCCTACCACTGTACTCCAGCTGACCCCAGCCGTGCAGATCCAGCAGGTTCCAACAATGGAGCTCAAGTTAGTAGTGGGGCCTACTACACCGGCTCCTGCCATGGAGCTTCAGCTCGCTACTCCCACAGTTGTGCTTCAACCAGCTCCTGTCACGGAGTATCAACTGGTTCCCACAGTTGTGCCATCTCTAGTGACAGAGGTTCTGCCGACCCCTGTTCTGGACCCAAGATGTATCCTTACCTCCCTGCCTATTCGCGAGCAGGAAGATCTACAGCCTTCTTCAGGGACGGAGGAGATACCAGAGTTCATCCTGAGGGAGAACCCTACACCTACTCCAGCTGACACCTCTGGATGTCAGTTGGTCCATAATGCGGGAGCCCTGTCTGTAGTTGCTGAAGGAGCCATGACCAGCCCTGCCACTCAGACCTCTCTGGTGGGATCTGTCTACTCCTATCTTCAACATACAGCCTACTTGCTCTCCAAAGACGTCTCCCTGCTCCTCCCTGGGAGCCCCCTCCAGTCTCTGCTTCAGTGGCTTGGTCAATATCTGCTGTCCAGGCCCTGTCAGTCCCTGCCTGGTGGAACCTGCCGGTCTCAGCCCTGGGGTTCTTGCTAGCCCCTCCAAACTGTTTCCTGCTAGTTTCAGCCTTGGGAGACCCTGTGGGGAACCCTCCTGACGTCCCCATGGGGGACCCTCCTGACCGAGGTGTTCAGTGTCCTTTCGTAGGAGACACTTCACCTTTTGCCCTACTAGGTCCTAAGTCTATAGCGCCAGGAGGTCAAGAGTATCTTAGCCCTGAGTTTCCTGATTCCCTAGTGGCTTCACAGTTTCTGGCTGAACAGGGGTGGACAGGACTCCTGCTCCTCCCCTGGGACATCTTACAAGCCCTCACCATTGAGGTACTCATGTTGCCTGTTCCTGGGCAGCGGGGGCAGCCCATTCCAGAACTCCTTCACAATCTGCCCTGGCCATACCAGTTTCAGTCGCCCTGGTCTGTTGACCACAAGAACCTTTGTGATGGGGTGGCCACGTTCACCAAAAGACAGGCCTTCTTTTGGACCAGTCGCCCATCTGGTCTACATTTCTGCCTCTCTGGATGACCACAAGTATTCACGCCATTCCTCTCAGTGACTGTCTGCCCTTGCTGCCCTTTGTTGTTGATTTCAAATCTGTACAACTAATTTTAGGGCGGTTATTAAAATGGCCAGCTTCAGTTAGCTGATTCTAGCCGTCCTTTATGGTTAGTTTTAGTCAGGCAGCTTAGTCTCCTATTCAGAGGACCCCCACTTTTGTTAGTGTCTTCTTGGTCAAGGTGACGCCAAATACTTATCACCACATCTCGTTCGGCCTATCAGCAGTCTTGATTCCTGCAACTTCAGTTTCAGTTGGTCTATGTCCCAGCACGCTGTGTGTACAGAAACGTGCCTTCCACATCCTGATGAGCACTTCCACAGTTTCCCCTCCTGCTGAACTTATCCTCCTGTGGACTGAATCCATGTATGTCTGATGTTTAATTGTGCATGCATCTAAATGACCACATAGTCAATGTCAGTTCTCGCTGGACATGATTCTCAGTTATCTGAACCATGAGTGGTCAGATTGTGTGTGTGTGTGTGTGTGTGTGTGTGTGTGTGTGTGTGTGTGTGTTTGTGTGTGTGTGTGCGTGCGTGCGTGTGTACATGTGGACATCTTCTTCCGTTAAACTCTCATTAACCTGGACATCCGCCTCATCCTTGTTCTGACAGGACATTCTCAAGTGGTTGCTACCGGCCTTAAACCAGCACCTAAGGTTTCTTATTACATTCACGGTCCTTCAATTCTCTACAACCCTAACCCTACCCATATTTTTCACGTGGTCTGCTGCTATGTATTAAAGTAGTCAAAGGTTTAGTATTTGGTCCCATATTCCTAGCATGCAATAATGACATCAAGCTTGTGACTCTACAAACTTGTTGGATGCGTTTGCTGTTTGCTTCGGTTGCGTTTCAGATTATTTTGTGCCTAATAGAAATTAATGTTAAATAATGTATTGTGTTATTTTGGAGTCACTTTTATTGTGTGTATGAATAGAATATGTCTCTAAACACTTCTACATTCATGTGGATGCTACCATGATTCCTGAGAGTCCTGAATGAATCATGAATAATGATGAGTGAGAAAGTTAGACACACAACTACCAATGGTCCTCTACAAGGCATTTATTCAGTGATTTTCTTCTTTGTCTAATAGATGTGTTTATTCATTCACTAATGGATGAGTTACAGAAAACATAAAAAGAAAAGGAGAGAGAGACTGCAGTTCCTTAATGTTTTGGGAGTATAAGTATCTCTCTCTCCCGCTCTCTCTGTTTTCTTCTATTGAATTCAATATAAAACCTTCAGTGTTTCTCATAGAACGATGGCAGGAGTACTTTATGTGGATGCTGATAGATTTCCAGCGTCTGCTTCATTTGACAGTGCAGCTTATGCGTATCTTTCTGCCAAGAAGTGACAGGCCTTAGGCAGGAAATAGGCGGGACTTTCCAGCCTCCAGTGGCGGTGGCTATGTAATGTAATCCGACACCAGAGTCACTTGTTACTACAGCTCATAAATTAAGACCCACTCGCTGGCTGAAGACTCAGATTCAGGAGAGAATAAACATTGATAAAACAATTTAAATACACAGAGAGTCCCTGAATTGACCTTTCACAGAGGATTATTTAGCTATTATGTATTAATCCAGTGTTTCATGTTTTAAATTACTATTTACAAGCATTTTGCTACACCCGCAATAACATGTGCTAAACATGTGTATGTGACCAATAAAAGTTTATTTGATTGGCTTGATGGCTATTAGCTTATGTGTTATAAAAGCCAATCTAACAACTTTTAAGGCTATTGCAAGTTGATACCTGTCATATCTGTTCCTCCGAATCCCCCCTTCCATAATTAGGCCTATGTGATAATAAAACTACTATTCAATATGATATACGGACAAAATATGAATTGGCAGCAGTAGGTTAAATCTGTGCCAGTGTGTGTCTTTGTTTTCTCCCTACCTCGACTGCACTGTCTTCTGCAGCATCATCTGATCTGTCAATGCGCCTACATCATTTCTCAGACCAGACCTTTTAGAAAATAAGTTGGTTAATTTTACACGTTTAGCAGCGTCAGGCTCAATAGCCTTTTTTTTTTTGTCTCTTTTTAGCACCACCTTTCTGTTTTTTATGATCCATGTTCTGGGCCGACTGATGAGTCTCAGCAGGTCTCTTTGCTGATGTGTGTTTAACTTTGAACTGGCCATGTCCCTTTCTTTTGTGATTTAAAAAGTCAATTTTGAACAGTCCACCCAACAAAAATATGTTTCATCTGGCATTTGCCAGAACTGCCAGATGGCCAATCCACCCATGATCGCTTTGTGTGTCTTTAGAGATTATTTTTTGAATGTATTATTTGAGGATTAGAGAGGCAAGCCTCCTCTCTCAAGACACCCTACTGTGGACTCAGTAAAATCAGAGATTTGCTGCATGCAATACAGTGGGTATCATAAGTATTCACCGCCCTTGAATTTTTCTTACATTTTGTTGCATTACAAAGTGGGATTTAAATAGATACATTTTTTATCAATTATCTACATAAAATACTTAATTATGTCAAAGTGAAAAGAAAATTCTTCAAATGTTTACAAATTAATACAAATGTAAAAGCTAAACTAAATGTTGAATATTTTTTACTTTCACAATCACTATGTCAAGGAAATGTAGTATTCCTTCTAACAAAAGGTATCGACAGTTGAAGTCGGAGTCATTAAAACTAGTTTTTCAACCACTCCACAAATGTCTTGTTAACAAACTATAGTTTTGGCAAGTCGGTTAGGACAACTAACTGAAAAACTACTTTGTGCACGACACAAGTCATTTTTCCAACAATTGTTTACAGACAGATTAGTTCACTTATAATTCACTGTATCACAATTCCAGTGGGTCAGAAGTTTACATACACTAAGTTGACTGTGCCTTTAAACAGCTTGGAAAATTCCAGAAGATTATGTCATGGCTTTAGAAGCTTCTGATAATAGACATCATTTGAGCTAATAGACATCATTTGAGTCAATTGGAGATGTACCTGTGGATGTATTTCAAGGCCTACCTTCAAACTCAGTGCCTCTTTGCTTGACATCATGGGAAAATCAAAAGAAATCAGCCAAGACCTCAGAAAAATAATTGTAGACCTCCACAAGTCTGGTTCATCCTTGGGAGCAATTTCCTAAACGCCTGAAGGTACCACGTTCATCTGTACAAACAATAGCACACAAGTATAAACACCATGGGACCACGCAGCCGTCTTACCGCTCAGGAAGGAGACGCGTTCTGTCTCCTAGAGATTAACATATTTGGTGCAAATCAATCAATCCCAGATCAACAGCAAAGGACCTTGTGAAGATGCTGGAGGAAACAGGTACAAAAGTGTCTATATCCACAGTAAAACGAGTCTTATATTGACAACCTGAAAGGCCGCTCAGCAAGGAAGAAGCCACTGCTCCAAAGCCTCCATAAAAAAGCCAGTCTACGGTTTGCAAATGCACATGGGGACAAAGATCATACTTTTTGGAGAAATGTCCTCTGGTCTGATGAAACAAAAATAGAGCTGTTTGGCCATATTGACCATCGTTATGTTTGGAGGAAAAAGGGGGAGGCTTGCAAGCCGAAGAACACCATTCCAACCGTGAAGCACGGGGGTGGCAGCATCATGTTGTGGGGGTGCTTTGCTGCAGGAGGGACTGGTGCACTTCACAAAACAGATGACGTCATGAAGAAGGGAAATTATGTGGATATATTGAAGCGACATCTCAAGACATCAGTCAGGAAGTTAAAGCTTGGTTGCAAATGGGTCTTCCAAATGGACAATGACCCCAAGCATACTTCCAAAGTTGTGGCAAAATGGCTTAAGGACAACAAAGTCAAGGTATTGGAGTGGCCATCACAAAGCCCTGACCTCAATCTTATAGAAAATTTGTGGGCAGAACTGAAAAAGCGTGAGCGAGCAAGGAGGCCTACAAACCTGACTCAGTTACATCAGCTCTGTCAGGAGGAATGTGCCAAAATTCACCCAAATTATTGTGGGAAGCTTGTGGAAGGCTACCCGAAATGTTTGACTCAAGTTAAACAATTTAAAGGCAATGCTACCAAATACTAATTGAGTGTATGTAAACTTCTGACTCACTGGG
This sequence comes from Oncorhynchus mykiss, assembly GCF_057628025.1. NCBI lineage: Eukaryota > Metazoa > Chordata > Actinopteri > Salmoniformes > Salmonidae > Oncorhynchus > Oncorhynchus mykiss. The sequence continues at coordinate 38,797,277 of NC_143040.1, forward strand.
AATGTGGTGAAAGAAATAAAAGCTGAAATGAATAATTCTCTCTACGATAGACATTTCACATTCTTAAAATAAAGCGGTGATCCTAACTGACCTAAGTCAGGGAATTTTTACTATTAGTTTACATGTATTTGGCTATGGTGTATGTAAACCTCCGACTTCAACTGTACATATATTTCCGGATGTTGTGTATCCCTGGAAAAAAATCGGAATTCATGTAAACATAACAGTTTTGAAAACATAGCTTGTCCCCGAAAAAAGTGCTGTCTTAGCACAACTTATCCCGGGTATGGGGTAAATTGAGCATAGGGACAGGGTAAGTTGATCTGCCTTGGGGTAAGTGGGTGATGGTGTCCTATAACAGTGGGTGATGGTGCTGGTAGGTCAAAGTTTAATTCATGGAATGGGGGTGTGGTACATTGTATGTCTTAAATGTATGCCTGCTTTCAGGTATAGATCTCTCTGTTCAATATCACTTACCTACCATTTCTTGACCAGTTGTCCGGGACAGGGACGTTGCTTCAATGTGCAAATTCATAGTCCAGTTCTCTGCATTTGAGGCTACTAAGTCAATGAAACTGGTCCGCAAGATTCTTTATATTTTTAGCAAGCTCAGACTGACTCCATGTCATCAGATAAGACCTTGTGTTCCTCTACCACTCTATCATAGCTTCTCTTTTGCACAGATACATATTCGTTTTCTTTATTGTCAATGTACCCCTTCAGTGTCATTCAGTCCATTTATGGTTACATCTTGCTTCTCAAATGGACTTCTTCCCTTCTCTCACTTCCTTGGCTGCTTTCAATCATCTCAAGGGGGGCTAGACCCCTGCTTGTTTTATGTGTGTGTACACAGTGCTCGGTGACGTCTGCTTGGTAACAATACAAATATTTTGTTCATATGCATGACACATTGCAAAAATACGCATATTATGCATAAAGCTGACAAAATGTCATGACCATTTGTATGGGGTTTGACAACCACTATCTTAACTTACCCAATGGCCATTGGCTCAACTTACCCTAAGGCTAACACTTGACTATATTAGCCCACACAGCTACATGGATGCACTTACATGCTAGGTTTAAGACCTCATATTGTAGCTTATAGAGACCCCAACTGATGTATAAAAACAATGGCAAAACTATCTACTTTGGTTTAGATACAACACCATGAAACCTATAAAACAATACATTATTTCGACTTTGTTAAAATCCCACGTGATTCATTGTGTGTATGGTTTCCCAAAAACAAGGGGTGGGTGCCTCAACTAACCCTTCCCTCAACTTACCCCACTCTCCCCTAAGTATTTACCCCCCTTTGTTATGGCAAGCCTAAATTAGTTTAGGAGCAAAATCTGGCTTAACAAATCACGTAATAAGTTACATGAAATAATAGGGGTTGACATGAATTTTGAATGACTACCCCTTCCTCTGTCCCCCATACATACAACATCTGTAAGATCCCTCAGTCAAGTATTGAATTTCAAGCACAGATTCAACTACAAAGACCACAGAGCTTTTCAAAAGCCTCATAAAAAGGGCAGTGATTGGTAGATGGGTAACAATAACAAATAAGACATTGAATGTCTCTTTAAGCATGGTCAAGATAGTAATTATGTTGTGGATGATGTATTAAACCACCCAGACACATCAAAGATACAGTTGTCCTTCTGAACAGAGCTGCAGGACAGGAAGGAAACTGCTCAGGGATGTCACAATGAGGCCAATGGTGATTTTAAAACATCTACTGAGTTCAATGGCTATGATGGGAGAAAACTGAGGATGAATCAACAACATTGTACTGACTCCACAATAATTACCTAAATGACAGAGTGAAAAGAAGAATGCCAATACACAGAATAAAAAATATTCCAAAACATGCAACAAATGCGCTAAAGTAATACTGAAAAATTACAAGGCAAAATAATACACTTTTTGGCCTAAATGTTTGGGCAAATCCAATACAACACATCACTGGGTAACTGCCTCCTTTTTTTTAAAGCATGGTGGTGACTGCATCATGGTATGGGTTTGCTTGACATTGGAAAAGACTGGTCAGTTTTTCAGTGTAAAAATAAACGGGATGGAGCTAACTAAGCACAGACAAAATCCTAGATGAAAACCTGCTTCATTCTGGGAGAGGAATTTACCTTTCAACAGTGGTGGGAAAAGTACCCAATTGTCATACTTGAGTAAAAGTAAAGATACCGTACCTTAATAGAAAATGACTCAAGTAAAAGTGAAAGTCACACAGTAAATTCTACCTAAAAGTAAAAGTCTAAAAGTGTTTGGGGACACTCATGGGGACACTATGTATTGCATTCTTTTCACTCTGTCATTTCGGTAATTATTGTGTAGTCAGTACAATGTTGATCCATTCTCAGTTTTAAATATACTTTAGTATCAAAAGTAAAAGTATAAATCATTTCAAATTCCTTATATTACGCAAACCAGATTGCACACATCTTTTTTTTTTATGTACGGATAGCCAGGGGCACACTCCAACACTAAGATATGATTTACAAAGAAGTATGTGTTTAGTGAGTCTGCCAGATCAGAGGCAGAAAATATCTAGTTGTTTTAAATTCTAGTTTTTAAAATCTGTACCTACAGCGCTATCATGTGGTCAATATGTGACAGTGCCATATCAAAAGCTTATCTGTAAGCTTTGGAATCAGCGATGAAGCGCAGGTGAAAGGTGTGCCCTGAACTGTCCATGGTGCTGAACTGTCCATGATCCTGAAATCGTTTGATCTCCAAATACCCAGTGACAACCCGTCATTCAGGTCAGGTGGGGCTGCTTTGGAAATCGCAAATTCAACAATGAATGGTTTGGAAGGAATCAGTGGCTAACTGCAAGCATTGAAAAGCAATCACTAGCCTGCTATTCAGTGGAGTGGCTGTGTGGTCCCAAAACTGGGATTAAGAAGCTCTTTTCCAAGTTTAAAATGATAACATTCAACATTGGCCATGCTGTCAATAAAGCATGATTTGTGCCGCGCTCAAAACAACTTAACTCGGAAGTGCAAAAACTTGACTTTAGTGAATTCATGATAACTGGGAAGTCGGGAATAAACGAGCTCCGACTGGGAAAATAGGTTTTGAACGGTCATCCAACATGGAATTGTAAATCTGGCCTCTTTCTAGAGCTACAACCTGAAGATCAATGACATCATCATGATTCAACCTTGTTTTTTTCTGAGTTCCCAGTTGTTTTGAAAGCACCATAAATCCAGAGAATGACAGACTTTGATGACAAAATCTGTTCACGAAATATCACTGCGCTTCCTTTTCAAGAGAGCACAGCACAACAGGATGAGTCCAAAAATGTATTGTATGCTGCTGCATAAATGATGTAATATGCCAGGGAGATATGTAAACTGTAGCTAAGAAGTAATACCAAGTGTATGTTGTGTAGTAAGATGTTAGTAGCCCATGTGCCTCAGCCTAATAATTTGGTATATTTACCCCTCTTAATTTTGCCTACTGTTCTCACTTGGTGGTGCACATGTAGTCTATAACCTGTTTAGAGAAATGCAATCATTGAATATTGTAAGAGATTTCATTGTCTGCTTATTTGCCCCCTTTATTTATCCTACAGTTCTGACTTGGTGTACAGGTAGAACACTGTAAGAACTGCCCATGTTCTGAATTCTGTCTCTGTACATTTCAAAAGTGCCAAACAAATAGTTATATTGACTACGTCCATCCTAGCTCACTCTTAATCGAAATTACGGATTGTCTGTTACCCGCTTGTCGTCCCCTTATGCCATAGTTTGCACATCTCAATTGTCAGCAGAAACCACATTTGTTTAAGCAAGTCAGCCATATCAGATGTGTTTTTTAAAAGGCAGTAAATGAGGCTGAATGAACAGTTTCGCAGCCAGACAAAGCTCCGCTGATAGCCAGGTGTAGCAGTGATGAGATGTTGGGACAGCTTTATGTAGGCTCTAACAGTTTATGGGCACCGCTTGTCACCGTTATAGTGCAATTAATGTATTGTTTAGTGTTGTGTTGTGTAATGGCTTTGCTGGCATGCATCCCACTTTTTGTTTTTTTGCTCCACCAAGATTTAAAATCTCCACTGGTTCAGTATATATTATAGAGATCAGTCCATTTGAGAGCCCAGATAATGTATTTATAAATCCAATCATTTGATGGTTCGGTAGTTGGGTTTCCAATTGGACTCCATAGGCCAGCATACAGTAGCCTACCTTCAGAAAGTATTGACAACCCTTGATTTTTTCCCCCACAATTTTTTGTGTCACAGCCTGAATTTAAAATGTATTAAATTTAGATTTTTTTTGTCACTGGCCTACACACAAAACCGCATAATGTCAAAGTGGAATTATGCTTTTTTTTGAAATATTTACAAACTAAAATGAAAATCTGAAATTCCTTGAGTCAATAATTATTCAAACCCTTTGTTTTGGCTAGCCTAAATAGGTTCAAGAGTAACACTGTGCTTAACAAGTCATACAGTAAGTTGCATGGACTCACTCTGTGTGGAATAATAATGTTGAATATGACTTTTGAATGACTGCCTCATCTCTGTACCTCGCACATACAATTATATGTAAGGTCCCTCAGTCAAGCAGTGAATTTCTAATAGACTCAACCACAAAGACCAGGGAGGTTTTCCAATGCCTCACTTTGTCGGGCACCTATTGGTAGGTACAAAGAAAGAAAATCAGACCTCGAATATCCTTTGAGCATGGTGAAGTTATTAATTACACTTGGTGGACTGTGTATCAATACACCCAGTCACTACAAAGACACAGGAGTCCTTCCTAACTCAGTTGCTTATAGAGGAAGGAAACCACTCAGGGATTTTACCATGAGGCCAATGGTGACTTTAAAAAAGTTACAGAGTTGAATGACTGTGATAGGAGAAAACTGAGGATGGATCAACATTGCTGTTACTTCACAATACTAAACTAATTGACAGAGTGTAAAGAAGGAAGCCTGTACATAATATAAAATATTCCAAAAGATGCATCCTGTTTGCAACTGGGCACTAAAGTAATACTGCAACAAATGAGGCAAACCAGTTCACTTTTTGTCCTGAATACATAGTGTTATGTTTGGGGTAAATCCAATACAACACATTACTGAGTACAACTCTCCATATTTTCAAGCATAGTGGTGGCTGCATCATACTATGGGTATGCTTGTAATCGTTAAGGACTGGGGAGTTTTTCAGGATAGAAAATAAAACAGAATGGAGCTAAGCACAGGCAAAATCCATGAGGAAAACCTGGTTCAGTCTGCTTTCTACCACATGCTGGGAGATTAATTCAACTTTCAGCAGGACAATAAACTAAAACACAAGGCCAACTCTACACTTGAGTTGCTTACCAAGAAGACAGTGAATGTTCCTGACTGGCCTAGTTAGTTTTGACATAAACATACTTGAACAACTATGGCAAGACCTGAAAATGTGCGTCTAGCGATGATCAACAACCAATTTCACAGAACTGAAATAATTTTGAAAATAATAACGGGCATTGTGTGGAGATGGGTAAGAAAAAAACATATTTAATACATTTTGAGTTTAGTCTGTAACACAATGTGGAATAAATCAAGGGGTATGAATACTTTTTTAAGGCACTGTATGAGCTCATTCTAAGAAAAATAGTGTACACATCTCAAGATCCGCACGAGAGAAAAGCTAATTGATGGGACGAGGTGCATGCTATAATTTTTCATTTGCATTGCAAGTTTTGCCCCTGATCTGACTCGGCGCTGGCATCTTTCCAACAAGTCTGAATGCGGGGAATTGTTGCAGTGTTCTGCAATTTCTCTCGCAGGCGGACTGGTATGCTGGCCAGCGAGCATGCTTTATTCACACGGAGGAAGAGGGGGTGAAAGTTCATAATGGTTTGCACATATCAGGTGACAATGCTGTGGAAAAGTTGGTCAGCGTCTGTGGTTTAGCATAACCAACAGAGACATTTAAGAAAATGACCAGCAGCAGCGAGGGGGTTTCGAAGTACACCGAGGTCGAAGACGAAGAAACATTGGCGATTGGTTATTACGATGACGACGACGACGACTTTGATACATTCACAGACGGGAATCTGGACTGTAGCTGCGAAGACGGAGGTAGTGGCAAAACTTTTCTCCCTCCGCGTCAGGAAGGTCATGAATATATTGACACAATGTTTCATCTTACTGTATCCCAGCTATGTAGACTACGAGGTGAATTGTGTCTAAACCCTTTGAAGTTCACTATTTGTGTGAAATGTTTATACATAGCGCAGCGTAAAATAACCTCCAAGCGCTTTCACACCGAACGCGTGGTCGTTTGGCAGCTACATTTAAATGAGCTACTGTAATCTACTGTGTCAACGAGGCTAGCTAGGCGAGAGCTGTGTTCATATTGAGCGTTGGCCTATGAGAAACGTGTTGGTTTGCATGCGTCATGTTACCTAAAAAGGAATCATTGGTCAGTTTTGACTAGAGAAATTGAAGCCTGTCCTGTTGCGCCTCTGCATATTCACGGATTTGCTACATTCAGTGCATCTGAATCTGATTGACATAGTCTTATTACATTTTTTTGGCATTATTGTTATTATTATTATTTTTTACTATTTGATAATACCTTTATTAACGTTTAATAAGCGATTACAATCTATTACCATTAAAGAACTGCCAAAATATGTGCATGTATTCCAATAGGTAGCTCAAACATTCTCACAAATCTACAGTTTGTTCTTTTAGATTTATATCCGGATTCTTCTCCAATCTTTCATTTGATGCAAGCAGACTCCCTGTCAGAGGTATAGGACTGTGTGACCTGCAGATAGTGAAATTATGCATTGAAGAGTCAATCCAAATTATACTATTGGATCAAATAAGCTACATAAGGTGTGGAATGTTTGCATCCCAAATAGCACCCTATTCCCTATAAAACGCACTACGTAGGGCCCCTGGTCAAAAGTAGTGCACTAAATAGAGCATCGGGTGCCATTTGGGATGTTGGTTATGTCTGTATAATTACTCAACTGTCACATGATAGACAGCGCCTCTCTTTCTCTAGTCTCAGAGAGTGTTGAGAAATTCAACGGGGGATTTCATCATTCTCCCAGACAGTGTGTGTTCTGTTAAATGACCAGTCACCACTGTCTCTTACATTACAATGATCTTCCAATAATTCTGCAATAGCACACTTTCATATGCTCAGAGGTCCTTCTTTTTTTTCTTCTAAAAGTAACAGTGATCTCAATGCATACGCTGCTAATTGCCTAACTGGGCCTTCTCTTCATACCCGCCAGCCAGCCATTTGTCATGAATCATTCCAGTCAGTGAAAGAATAACCGATAGAACAGTTCCTTTTCCCGAAGCTATAAACTCCCGAATGCTCTTCAGAATCCATAATATATTACCACTGTGGTGTTACCCCATCTCAACCACATTCCATTACATGAGTGCCAAGTCTCAGTCTCGGTTTACATCCCAAATGGCACCACATTGTTTTTTACCAGGGCCCATAGGGAATAGGGTGGCATTTGGCCGCAACCTTATAACGTTACAGCATTAGGTAAGGCCAGCCCTGTGGTGACAGAATGCAGACCACATTCTTCCCTCAGTAGAGAGTTATCAAGGTCAGAGGAAGCATTTGATTGGGCCAGCTCAGTACCAGGGCCAGAGAAGGCACTACAAATGGCACCTTTTTCCCTATGTAGAGCACTACTTTTGACCAGGGGGCTTTGGTCAAAATAAGTGCACTAGAAAGAGAATAGTGTGCCATTTGGGTCAGATAAACTGTGGCTCTATGGGGCTGATGAGATTCCATGCTATATGATACACATCATGCCAACTGTGCTGTCGGAGTGTGAGCTACACTCATGTGGTGTTGGTTGGTCGGTGTATGTGGAGCACATGTTCCCTGAGTATGAGTTGCTCTTATGTATTTAATTGGCTTGCGGTAAAATCATCACCAGGCTAAATACTGGTATGCGAGTAACCAGGAGGTCACCATTGAGGTTACAAGGCCTCTTTCACAAGAGTCCTGGCCAAGAAGGGCAGCTCAATTTTAAAAAACAAATACACAAACCATTCATCAGTCCAGTGCATACACAGCAAAAATCTAAACATCGATATTAATAAATACACACCGTTGTCATAAACACATCTCTCCCTCCCTCCCCCAGGTGGTTTCAGTGACCCCCTCAGTGGGGAGGTGAAGCCCAGGATCCTCCTCATGGGTCTAAGGCGTAGCGGCAAGTCTTCCATCCAAAAAGTGGTGTTCCACAAGATGTCCCCCAACGAGACCCTGTTTCTGGAGAGCACCAATAAGGTAAGATGTAACCGAGTTAGATCACACCGTAACCTTACTCCCCAGGTAGAAATGACTCCACTCGTGCTATCGAATTGACCCAACTGGCTGAGATGTTGTCACGGTGCGGTCACAAGACAGAGGATCCCTGGCCTGGTAAAGGACAGTGTTCCGTCCCAGATAGACTATGGAAGCCATTCTGTTAAGCATGCACCAGTGACTTTTGTCACACAGGGACAGTTGAAGCTTTTAAATCACGTTTGAAAACCCACCTTTTTCGCGTGGTGATGATTTTACTGTTTTTTTTTAGACTGCATTTTTTATGTTATTTTATACATCTCTTTTTATTGCCTTCTGTTTGTTTTCTATCTCCATCATTGTATTGTTTTACTGAAAAACGTGTGTTGTGATTTTAAATCCACTTTAACCAAAGTTGAATTTGATTTGAATAAGATCTGCAGAGAGGACGTGTCCAACAGTTCCTTCGTCAGCTTCCAGATTTGGGACTTCCCTGGACAGATTGACTTCTTTGACCCCACCTTTGACTACGAGATGATCTTCAGAGGAACAGGGGCCCTCATCTTCGTCATCGACTCACAGGTGACTACATGGAAACGGTGGTGTCCATGTTAGGGTTTCAAAGTTCCCAAAACTTCCAGAAAATTCTCTGGTTTTCCATAAATCCTGGTTGAAGAATGCCCGGTTGGAGGATTCCTTCTGGGATCAATAAAGTTCAGTTCGGTTCAGTTCAGTTCAGTTAAATTCAAAAAAGTTCTCAGAACTTTTGAGTGTACAGCGAAAGTAGAAAAGCAACGTCTCCTAGGTCTCTAATAGAAACTAGGTTGTTAGATGTGTTCCACACCTCTTTGATAAGGAGTCTTGCTGTGAGAGCTTCAATCAGCAATCGGGAATCCTTTTGGTGACTTGGCTGTCTTTGAACCATCTATGTGTTATTGAAGAGCTAGGGCCAGATCTCGTCTAAGTCCTTGGTGTTATGCATTGTGAATGCATCAAAAGGCATTTATGCATTTGTATACAACAATTGTATTAATGTTTAAAGCATGTCTAGGGAGTAGCCTTGGATGCCCAGACATCGCTCACGTTGTCAACGAGACGAGATTTGGAAGGATGGACTCAAGCGACTACTAGGAGTGTAATACTAACCATATAAGGCGCTATAAATGCATTAATTACACACGGGCTGTTCATAGAAAGCGCTACCTTCCCTCTGTTATAACAGTAACTGTCCATCCTGTCCCCAATGTCTTGTCTGTAGGATGACTATGTGGAGGCGCTGAGTCGGCTCCACCTCACAGTAACCAGGGCCTACAAGGTCAACCCAGAAATCAACTTTGAGGTGTTTATCCACAAGGTGGATGGGCTGTCGGACGACGCTAAGATCGAGAAGCAGAGGGACATACACAAACGGGCCAATGACGACCTGGCTGACGCTGGCTTGGAGAAGATACATCTAAGGTAATACCACAGATAGAACAATGAGCTAGATATTTCACCAGATGTATAAATGTGAAGCATCTGGTTGGCATTTCCACAAACTACCAAATATAAGAAGCTCAGTGGCCGGCAGTGGGAGAAGACGGAGCTAGATGGGTTTTGTGCGACATTCTTTACATTTTCTCATCGATTAAACATTTGATCTCCATACAGTTTTCTGTTTCCAAAACTAAAATCTGTAACATAGTGAACTGCATTTTTAAAATGTTTACCCTTTGCCAAAGTTTCTAAAATTGCGTTGTTTAGAACGAGTACAAGGGCGGATTGAGTTATTGGACACGTGAACGTCACAGAGTAGGCGTTCCCTAATGGAAATATGCAAATAAATACTAGAACGCACCAATTGGATTTTTCTAGCTCGTACTTGGCTCTGCCCACGTCCTTGCTTGTTCTGCCCACTATGGTTTGCTCCCAGTGGAAACGACAGTCTATATTGGGTTAGTTATAAAAATCTTTGGTAATACCGTCAGCGGCCATTTTGTAAGATGGCTGCCACATCCCCCAAGGGCTAAATCGCTGGTTGCTCCATATTTCAATATTTTCAGGGTAAATAAATCTACCTCTGTAAAAAATGTGGCGCTTTTATCACAAAATGCACAACCGATTTGCTTATCCGCTCGACTATAAAGAGGTGTTTTCAAATGAAGCTACCATAATGTGGATTACTAGTGTGTGGCCAGAGTGTTCTCTCCAAGCTACATTACCTACATTTTGTTCACATTCATTTTTGCTATGCACTTGTGAGTAGATCCAGTCTAACTGCTGCTGTAGGTGGTTACAGTTATACCCAATTGAAAGGAACTGACTGTTTTCCCCTTTGACCCTTCAGTCTTTACCTGACCAGCATCTATGACCACTCCATATTTGAGGCCTTCAGCAAAGTGGTGCAGAAACTCATCCCTCAGCTGCCCACTCTCGAGAACTTGCTCAATATCTTCATATCTGTGAGTACACTCAACCTTACTCAGTTAGCTTGATATCTGTGAGTATGTTACACGCCTCGGACTGAGACTGGTCAGCAGATAATAAATCCGAATTAACAGGATAGAATGATGAGACGCAGAAACGTTAGTGGTGTTCCAATTTGGGTGTTCAGTAGTAGGCATTCTACAATGTTTTAAAAAATATGGTTGTCTTTTGTTAATATTTTTGTTGTGAAAATCAATTCCACACTACAATTGCATTGTAGTAGTACGTTGTTATGTTTCCATATTTCAGTATCAAAAATAAAGTAAAAAAACCTCTCGCCATACATCTACACATTCAAACACATTCACATATTACCTTTCACTAATGGCCAAACCAATAGTGCATATAATCTGAGGCTATTCAATCAGTAGTATGTAGCATCTAGCAACAAAATCTATTTGGCATGTAAAACCATCAAATTGTACCATAAGAGGCTACATTACATTATATAACTTACTGTACTAGCAGTATCAATTTTCAAAAGCTACAAATGACTGGAGGCCTGTGCTAAACAATGCTACAACCATGACCTTTTAAACCATTAACACGTAAGCTAACATTAGCTGAAACCCACTAGCCTAAAGCTAGCTAGCGCTTAGCAAAGCTATATTTGCTTAGCATAAAGCTAACAAATATCAACAATTTAACACATTGTATCATCACATTGCATATTTACATATACAATTGAAGTCGGAAGTTTACAAACACTTAGGTTGGAGTCATTAAAACTAGTTTTTCAACCATTCCACAAATTCCTTGATAACAAACTATAGTTTTGGCAAGTCGGTTAGGACATCTACTTTGTGCATGACATGACACAAGTCATTTTTCCAACAATTGCTTACAGACAGATTATTTCACTTATAATTCACTGTATCACAATTCCAGTGGGTCAGAAGTTTCCATACACTAAGCTGACTGTGCCTTTAAACAGATTGGAAAATTCCAGAAAATTATGTCATGGCTTTAGATGCTTCTGATGCTTCTGATAGGCTAATTGACATCATTTGAGTCAATTGGAGGTGTGGATGTATTTCAAGGCCTACCTTCAAACTCAGTGCCTCTTTGCTTGACATCATTGGAAAATCAAAAGAAATCAGCCAAGACCTCAGAAAACAATTGTAGGCCTCCACAAGTCTGGTTCATCCTTGGGAGCAATTTCCAAACAGCTGAAGGTACCACGTTCATCTGTACAAACAATAGTACGCAAATATAAACACCATGGGACCACGCAGCCGTCATACCGCTCAGGAAGGAGACGCGTTCTGTCTCCTAGAGATGAACGTGCTTTTGTGCGATCTTGTGAAGATGCTGGAGGAAACAGGTACAACAGTATCTATATCCACAGTAAAACAAGTCCTATATCAACATAACCTGAAAGGCCTCTCAGCAAGGAAGAAGCCACTGCTCCAAAACCTCCATTAAAAAAGCCAGTGTACGGTTTGCAACTGCACATGGGGACAAAGATTGTACTTTTTGGAGAAATGTCTTCTGGTCTGATGAAACAAAAATATAACTGTTTGGCCATAATGACCATTGTTATGTTTGGAGGAAAAAGGGGAATGCTTGCAAGCCGAAGAACACCATCCCAACCGTGAAGCACGGGGGTGGCAGCATCATGTTGTGGGGGTGCTTAGCTGCAGGAGGGACTGGTGCACTTCACAAAATACATTGCATCATGAGGCAGGAAAATTACGTGGATATAGTGAAGCAACATCAAGACATCAGCCAGGAAGTTAAAGCTTGGTCGCAAATGGGTCTTCCAAGTGGACAATGACCCCAAGCATACTTCCGAATTTGTCTTAAGGACAACAAAGTCAAGGTATTGGAGTGGCCATCACAAAGCCCTGACCTCAATCCTATAGAACATCTGTGGGCAGAACTGAAAAAGCGTGTGGGAGCAAGGAGGCCTACAATCCTGACTCAGTTACACCAGCTCTGTCAGGAGGAATGGGCCAAAAAGCTTGTGGAAGGCTACCTGAAACACTTGACCCAAGTTACACAATTTAAAGGCAATGCTACCAAATACTAATTGAGAGTATGTAAACTTCTGACCCACTGGAAATGTGATGAAAGAAATAAAAGCTGAAATAAATCATTGTCTCTACTATTTTTCTGCCATTTCACATTCTTAAAATAAAGTGGTTATCCTAACTGACCTAAGACAGGGAATTTTTACTGGGATTAAATGTCAGGAATTTAAATGTTTAAATGTATTTGCTTAGGTGTATTTTAACTTCCGACTTCAAATGTATTTCCTGAACTAAACTGCGCCTTCGGTCATAGAAAATAAAAAAAATAGGAGCTAAAAGTACAAAACGTTTGTGCGCCATCTTAATCCCTACATGTAAATCATTAACAACCTAGCCAACCTACTTACAATGGGGAACATACCAACATGTTTTTCCGCTCGATTAAAACTCCCTCCAATTGCCTTAAAACGTCACCAAACTCACAGACTATGTAAGTAACCATGTTACCTCAATATTTAGAGAGTAATCTTGCACTTTTGCACATTACATACCATAGAATGATAAGACGGAGAAACGTTAGTGGTGTTCAGTAGTAGGCATTCTACAAGATTGAAAGAGAAACCTCCAAGAACTCACTAACTCTTCCATTTGACGTCACCGCTCCCCGTAGTGGCAGTACTCGTGCACATTCATTTACATGCAAATACCTAGGAGGCCTAAAAAATGATGCAAGGGATGGCCCAATAAAATAACAAATGAAAATAAAACATCAAAAATATGACCAGACATATTTGTTTGTCACAAGTACACTACTACTGTGCTGTTTAAAGTCGCAGTTTAAAGAAAAGCTTCTCCTGGCCGATAGACTACTTTCAGGGTGAGAACCATCTAACAGTAAGTTGTCAATATACTGAACCTACCCTTTAATATTTTTCTATGTGTGAACGCATAGAACTGTCCTCATGACACCTCTAGAGTGATTGAGTGAGTGAGTAATAGGGTATATTTCAGACAAATGGCACCCTATTCCTAGTGCACTTCGAACATGGCCAATAGAGACCAAACAGGCTGGTTGTTTGGGCAGAAGTGCTTTGACAAGGCCTGAGCAAATAAAGCAATTGTAATTTGGTCAATTTTGTGCTCAGCTAAATGTGAGTGATAGCATGGCACTTACAAAGCCAAGGGTCATGTGTTTGTTTCCCGCTGGGGCCACCAATACAAAAAATGTATGCATGCGTGACTGTAAGTCGCTGTGGATGAAAGCGTCTGCTAAATGGCATATATTGTTGTTGTTATTAATATTATTATTATTATTATATTATTATTATTATTATTATTATTATTGCTGAATCAAATGGTTTATTATGAACACTTTGAATTTCATCCAGAAGGTGGCAGTAATAGGTAAGAATGGCAGGGGTTTGCAGAAAGAGGCATGATCCCATTATACTGTGTAGAGAGAAGATTGAAAACAGAATACATCATTCAGTTCATTTATTGTATACACATAAATTCATTTACTGATTTTTGTTTTCATTGGATGTTCATTTGTGATCAAGCTGCACAAAAAATTAACATCATGAGAGATATTGGTCACTCACATCTTAGGTGAAGCCAAAGTCATACCCTCGCCTTCAGTTTATAACTACAGACATATGAGAAAACAACTTTCTATGATTTAAATCATTATTCACATCACGGGTACAAACGTTTCTTAGAAAAATAGATTTAAAATGTTTTTTATGCTTAGTGTGGAAGATTGGGGCAGCAAACGCCTCTCTCTGCTTTTGTGCCTTCAGTGTAATCAGCAAAGCGTTTGTAGTATCTTGTTAGTCTGTGTATGTTAATAAGTACAGTACATGAGAAACCATTAATCTCTTAATGGACATTACATTAGCAACGTGCATGCCACGCCCACCTGAGGATCTGTCCTTTTCAGCCATCCATTTCCTGTGTTAGAAGGGTTCAAATGCACTTTCCACTTAAATCTCGCTGGATTGCTTTCATTTTAATCCTGTGACTCTTTCATACTCTTGCTTGTGCCTGTCGTTTTCCCCCGTTAACGTTACACTGTTTGTGATGACCTGTCAAATACCCTGGTAATGGCTGAAAATGGGCTCAATACATTGTCTTGAATACATCTTACCGTTGAATCAAAAACAACGCTAAAGTTTCTTTGTGGATATAATGCACCATCTCGACACTTACATCACAAGAAAGATAACGTTATTTTGATGGGTGTTCATTTTTTTGTATAACTGAAAAAGTAATAATTTAATACAGTTGAAATGTTTACAAATTAGATGCGCTGAAATGAAAGCAACTTCCGAAAATGAGCATTCAGATTATAGTGATATTATCTCTGATTTCGCAAACAATGTAAAGCAGGGGTTCCCAAACTTTTTTGGCCCACAACCCCATTTAGAAATCACATTTATTTCCCGACCCCACCATGTAAATATATATTTTTGTAATCAATGGCCAATGTTGACTTTTTTATTTGGGCTATGACAGTCTATTAGAAATCAGTCAGACAGTATTTTTTTGAAAGTATTTCAATCTGAAGACTATGGTTTGAAGTGACTGAAATGCATCAGAAAGGTATTCAGAAGAGCATCAGGCAGTAAGTTCAGAAGAGCATCAGGTAATAATGTTGTATGATCTTCTGTGTAGACATTTTTCCCCCAGTCTGATTTAGTGTCTGGTCTTGTCCACTCGGTTCTAACGGCTTGTGGGCATAGTAGAGGGAAACAGTACGTACATACATATATGTTCTTATCTTTCAGTGATGGAGTCATAATAGTTTGTAGCTTAAACCATTCAAAAGCTAGAACCACATTCGTAGGAAGAAAACAGAAACCACTCTATTTATTACAACCGCATCTAGCAGCTACTGGAGGTTACTGACGTAACCCCGGTTCTAATAACCAAATGTATTTTTTTTGGGGGGGGGGGCGACCTCAAGTTTGGGAAACCATGATGTAAAGTATGTTTAGATAGGCGTAATCTCCACCCAAGCATGTTGATTTTCAATCTGAGGGTATCCTGCTATTGACACACTTGTTGAACGTGACAACAACATTAATTAATGAGGCAGACAGTGCAGGTAAGTGCAGGAAGGGAGGGTAGACAGAGCAAGTGTTTGGTGGCTGCAGCCCTCTTCCACCTCTTTATGTTAATGTGTTCATATATGCAAATAGAGCCGTGTATTTATTCAATTTAGGTACATAATTTAATTTGAACTCAAAATATATTTTTAAAATACCTGATACAATAAGAAAATGTATATGTGCCTTCAGAAAATATTTACACCCCTTGGCTTTTTCCACATTTTGTTGTGATACAATAGATTTAATTGTAATTTTTGGTCAACAATCTACACAAAATACTCTGTCAAAGTGGAAGAAAAATTCTAACATTTATGAAAAATGTATGAAAAAAAACACTAATATATTTTGACTAGAAAAAAATCTTGATTGACCAAGTCATCCTGTTCTTTTGATCAATCGTATAAAGTATTTTTCCATATATAGACACTCACACAATGTCTTTGAATGAAATCAACTACGTATGCTCTGAGCTTGTCTGATGCTTTAAGCGAAGTGATTGAAAGAGGCTGATGGTCACTGTGTTAAAATGAATGACAGCGAGTACCTGTGTGACTGGCGTACTTTGACTCGCTCTTCTCCCTACTGCAGCGAAAAGGCACCACAGCACAGTAAGTGTTTATTGTGCTGTCTGTGCTGATGCTGCAACCTTATTTCAGCCATTTAGTTTCTTACTTGTTTCTGACTGAAAAGTTCTGTTACCGAAATCACTCATTTGTTTAGGAAACACATTCCCTATTCCCTCAACCCTTTCTCTCTTTATGTGAAACGTGTAAGCATTGCATGCATGTGACCAATTGATCATCCTTGAGATATTTCTACAACTTGAATGGAGTCCATCTGTGGTCAATTTAATTGATTGGACAAGATATGGAAAGGCACACACCTGTCTATATAAGGTCCCACAGTTGACAGTGCATGTCAGAGCAAAAACCAAGCCATGAGGTCAAAGGAATTGTCCGTAGAGCTCCGAGACAGGATTGTGTCGAGGCACAGATCTGGGGAAGGGTACCAAAACATTTCTGCAGCATTGAAGGTCCCCAAGAACACAATTGGCCTCCATCATTCTTAAATGGAAGAAGTTTAGAACCTCAAAGACTGCTAGAGCTGGCCGCCTGGCCAAACTGAGCAATCGGGGGAGAAGGGCCTTGGTCAGGGAGGTGACCAATAACCCGATGGCCACTCTGACAGAGCTCCATAGTTCCTCTTTGGAGATGGGAAAACATTACAGAAGGACAATCATCTCGGTAGCACTCCACCAATCAAAGCTTTCAGTGCAAGATTCTCTGGTCTGATGAAAACAAGATTGAACTCTTTGGCCTGCGTGCCAAGCGTCGCGTCTGGAGAAAACCTGGCATCAGTGAATCATGGTGGTGGCAACATCATGCTGTGGGGATATGTTTCAGCGGCAAGGACTAGGGGACTATTCAGGAAAGGGGATAGATGAACGGAGCAAAGTACAGAGAGATCCTTCATGAAAACCTGCTCCAGAGCGCTCAGGACCTCAGACTGGGGCAAAGGTTCACCTTCCAACAGGTCAACAACCCTAAGAACACAGCCAAGACAGCACACAAATACAAGATCAATCTGTACTTCAATGCACATCTGGTGTGCATTATAAAAACAGAGGAAGAAAGAGGTGGCGAGAGAGGTGTGAGAGTGTAAAAGACAGAACGGGAAAGTGGTAAGAACAGAGGAGCATGGAAGCAGCCTTGGGCCCCCAGTTGGCCCGAAGGTTATCTGAAGAGCTGGTGAGATGGCAATGACGGGACTGGGGGTTGGCATCCTCTCTCACATCAAAACATACCTGAAGACAAGAGACAGATGGAGAAGGAAATGGCATGATTGAGCCCTTGGTTTTTTTATTCTAACACTGTCAGTCATCATAATCATCAGGAGGTGAAATGCAAAACTGACCTTGGATCATTAACTCTGGCACTACTACATCTCTATCTGTATTTCAATGTAAAGCATCTCTTTAATAATACTTCCTGTTGACCTGACCAAGTGACCTCTCACCGCTGATCATGCTGTGCCCTCTATGTAGCCAGTTCGGATGCGGGAGGGGTTTCACAGATGATGCGGGAGGGGTTTCACAGATGATATAACCTAGAGCAGGTGTGCGCAACCTTTGACGTGAGATTTACCTTTTCATTTGCCAGCCTGATGAGATCTACCAGTCTCTAAATCTAAACCAACCAACAAAATGTATGAAACGCAACACACCACTGAGTATGGACCTGCCGCTGTGATACTTATTTGATACCCAAATGTAATGTGGACTAATAACATGTCTTCCACAAATAAGTGCAACTAGTTTAATTTCCTGCCTTAGTGTGACTTTTGGCATTGTGTGGAGGCAAGTAGTTTTTCATAGTCAGGGCTGTAAGCAGCTTGTTGCAAGTCTCATGCAGGCCACAAGGTGGTCATCAGTCAAAGTAGATCTGTACTTGGACTGTATTATTTTCATGTGAGAAAATGCAGACTCACAGAGGTAGGTTGATCCACCAAGGGCTGATAAGTTGAGAGCACATCTTATGTTGGGATACTTCTCATCTAGCAGTAGCTCCCAGAACTCTTCTTTCATTTCAGTGGTTGCCCTGGATTTCCGCTGAATGTCATTTTGAAGGGGGAGAATTTCAGTTTCTGCTATAGTGAGTCGTGTCCAACTGAAAAAGGTATCCCATTTTGGAGGCAATGACTTCCACATTTATGTCTGTGCCAAACAGAAAGCACATATAAGTGGCAATAGGCTCAAGTGATGCAAAGTCAGTGAAACGACTGTCAAACTCAGATAAGATTCTCTGGATTTGCTCCACGGTACGTGCACTGTCAAGCTGTGTTGTATTTGAATGCATGTGTTGAAAGAAGTGCAGTTACGTTGCCGTTTTTTGTGAGCAGTTGAGGTTTGCATTTAAGTGTTCACAGAGCTGATCATGTCGATTACATGTTTGCCTTTTCCTTACAGTTCTACATTCAATTCATTTAGCATGTAAGTTAGGTCAGTGAGAAAAGCTCAATCCAGGAGCCTCTGTGTGTCCTCTAGCTGTGCATATTCTGCATGTTTGACCTTCAGAAACTCCTTGATTTCAGGCAACAACTCCCTGAGTCTCCCTAAAAATATACCTGAGTTCAGCCAGCGCACATCCGTGTGCAGCAGCAGGTCTGTGTGTTCCGCTTCAGTCTCTTCTAAGTGAGCTCGAAATAGCCTCCGCTGTAGGCTTCTTGCTCGAATAGAACACACAATCTTCATTGCAACATTCATCACCTCTTTCATGTTTAACATCTTCCAGCACAAGGCTTGCTGATGAATTACGCAGTGATAACTAAGAAAGTCAGGGAAAGAATGAACTTGTTTGCACAGTGCAACGAACCCACTAATGCGGCCTAACATAGTGGGTGCCCCATCGGTAGTAATGAAGACAAGCTTTACAAAAGGGCCGTTGGAATTTGTTAGCAAACTCCATAAAAGCTTGAAAAATATCTTCACCCCTTGTTTTCTTTTACCTAGGCAAGTCAGTTAAGAACAAATTCTTATTTACAATGATGGCCTACCGGGGAACAGTGGGTTAACTGCCTTGTTCAGGGGCAGAACAACAGATTTTTACCTTGTCAGCTCGTGGATTTGATCCAGAAACCTTTCGGTTACTGGCCCAACACTCTAACCACTAGGCTACCTGCCGCTCCTTGTATGTCCTTTCAGTGGCAAAATGGTGAGTAGTTCCTCCTTTGTACTCATGTTGTCAATGAAAATGCATAACTGTGCCACATCTACCATATCTGTGGACTCGTCAAACTGGAGGGAATAACACTGGCAGTTGTCAATATCCTTCTTCAGTTGATCCTCGAGGTTCTCTGCTATTCCCCCACATCTTCTTGTCACTGTATTTCTGGACAACTGAATGTCATTGATGGCAGCTATCATTTTAGTCTTATTCTTAAAATCCCCAAACAGCGAGTCTGCAGCCTCAATAAATGCTTCCTTGATCATCTCCCCATCTTGGAAGGACTTTTTATGCTTAGCAAGAACGCGACTCACACGATAAGACGCCTTCTCTTTGGTCACAGGCCGTGTGAAAATTGACTGCTGCGCTGCCAGTTGACCTTTCTTCTTCGTAATTCAGTCTTTGCTGGAAAATCTCTTTCCTGGGCTTTGTGTGTGGTTTATAATGTAATTCTATGTTACCTTTCTTTGGGATAGCGATGCTATTATGGCAGATTTTATTTTACCTTTATTTAACCAGGCAAGTCAGTTAAGAACAAATCATTTTTTTCAATGACAGCCTAGGAACAGTGAGTTAACTGCCTGTTCAGGGGCAGAACGACATATTTGTACCTTGTCAGCTCGGGGGTTTGAACTTGCAACCTTCCGGTTACTAGTCCAACGCTCTAACCACTAGGCTACCCGGCACACATTTTGAGTTTGATTTGACAAAAAAGTAATCCTCCTCCCATTCCTTGTGGAAATTATACGTTTTCTGTTTTTTTGTATTCTTCCCTTCACTAATTATTGCTGCTGTTGACTACACAATTTAAGAACAACTTAAGAACGGATCTAGCTACAAAGTTACCTGCCTGGCATCAACTTGACCTCGACTTGAAGTTGGCGGGCGGCATCTGACCACGCCAACTAGTCAATAAGTGGGCAGGGACTGGTCATATTTTATGTAAATCACGTGACTTTTCAGACATTGCTGTGAATGGAGGACTGTCGAACGTTAAAACAGAAAGAGATTATAGGCATTGATTTGTGTGGCTGAATTTTAGTAGATGTATTATCATGTCACGATCAACTGGCAAGCACTCCACGATTGACCAGTAGATCGCAATCGACTGGTTGGGCAACCCTGATCTAGAGGATTTAGGGAGAAGGTGGGAGAGTGATGAAGTGAAGGAGAGAGACTGTTATTGAGAAAATAAGTTGGTTAAAAAGACAGTGTTCAACAGGAATCTGTGTGTGGCCTCACCTGGTGTCCACACTAAGTGGCTGCAGAATACTTTATACTGAAAAACATGCACAGACACACAAGGACAAACAATATAGCGGAGTTATATAAATAATGAAGTGTCTTACTATTCTCCATGGTTGGTCCTCCTGTTTATTCTTTGAAGGTGGAAGGAGCTGCAGTTATACATCTGAGACACAATCCATCAATCAGATTGATACACAAGTGTGTACAGTAGGTGTGGGTTATAGGGTGTCTAATTGTTTCAATATACAAAAGTAAAAAATAGCGATAAAATTAATCACTTACCTTTGATGATCTTCATATGGTTGCACTCACAAGACTCCCAGTTACCCAATAACTGTTTGTTTTGTTCGATAAAGTCCCTCTTTATATCCAAAAACCTCTGTTTTGTTGGCACGTTTTGTTCAGTAATCCATTGGCTCAAAGGCAGTCACAACAGCCAGACGAAAAATCCAAAAAATATCAGTAAAGTTTGTAGAAACATGTCAAACAATGTTTATAATCAATCCTCAGGTTGATTTTAGTCATAATAATCAATAATATTTCAACCGGACAATTGTTTCGTCAATATAAAAGAAAAACAAGAAAGGCATGCTCTCGGTCGAGTGTAGAAAACAGGTCTGGGGACTTTCCACTATCCACTGACTCAGAGTGGTCTTACTCCCTCATTTTTCAGAATACAAGCCTGAAACAATTTCTAAAGACGGTTGACATCTAGTGGAAGCCGTAGGAAGTGCAATCTGAGTACTAAGTCATTGGATACTGTATAGGCAGTCAATGGAAAATTACAAACATAAAAAAAAGAATCTCAGGTTTTCACCTACCATATCAGTTCTGTTATACTCACAGACATTATTTGAACAGTTTTGGAAACTTTAGAGTGTTTCCTATATGCATATCCTAGCTTCTGGAGGTGAACATGTAGAAAATAGTAAAAAAAATAAAGAAAAACCTTTGAATGAGGTACTGTAGATAAGTATCAGGACCCGGTGTGAGAAACAGTCACTTAGCAAACTGAGCCACTAATAGTCGGCAGAACCCAGAAGATGAGGCAGACACAGCAGTACTTGAGACAGTGTTTTTAATAAAGTAAAAAGGAAAGTATTCATGCAAAAATATAATTCCACAACGTCAAAAGTAATTCCAAGAGAAAAAGGTAATCCTCCAAGTGAAAAGGTAAATCCACAAGGTGGTAGGTACAGCAGGAAAAAAGCCTCAAAAGATAATCAAAAATAAATAAACGAGAACAAAAACAAAGTACCACAAGAGAGTCCAACTGGAGTAACAAATGTTCACAGCATCGCTGGGGCTGGGTGCTAACATTCAAACACAGAGCAAAGATCTGAGGAAAACTAAGGGTTTAAATACATTCAAGGGAAACGAGGCACAGGTGCAAATAATAACTGGAAACAAGGGAAAACAAAAGGATCAAAAAGGCACAATGGGGGCATCTAGTGGCCAAAACCGGAACAATCCTGGCCAAATCCCGACACTAAGTAAATGGAGGAATACTCTTACTCTTAAGAGCCTTTGGTTGTGCATAGTGTAGTCATTTGTGTTGCCAGGGAACAGCATCTTCTTCGAAGAAGTAGGAGGTGAAGGCCTCCGGCACATGGATTGCCTCTCTTGCTGCGTTGTTGACCACCCTCCTTGAAACATCCTGCAGAGCAGTAGACTTCTCCTCTGGCACACAGCGGCGAGCTGCAGAGACCCTCCTGGTCCTCGTGTCCATCCTCTTGAAGTTATGCAGAACATAGGTAGCCTTCACATGCCTGAATTCCCCAGAGGGAGTCCCAGATGGTCCTGGTCACCCCAACCTTGCAGTGCCCTACACAGTAACGGAAGGCAATCATTTTGAAGGAATCTCCAGTTACAAGGTATCTGTAGGAATATGGAAGACAATGTATTTATTAGACTTTTACATCACCAGGTCATTGTGGATTACTAAAGTATAATATCCCTTATAACGAATCATGATAACATTGGATTGATAGAGGCATGTGCACAGACATGTGCATGTGTAACATGTGACAACGGCAGGATCATGTCAAGGATAGCATCACACATGAATACATAAATAACACTTGAAGCTTGATGATGAGTTGATCATTTGAATCAGCTGTGCAGTGCTAAGGCAAAAACAAAACTGTGCACCTCTGAGTCCCCAGGACTGAGAACCACTGCTCTTCATTTAGACCTCTTCATTTGCAGACAGGTTTTCACAGCTCTCTGTGTCTGAGGACAGAAAACATCACAGGAAACAGACTTCATTATACTTAAATAATACAGTACTGAATATTATGTTACTTTTATCTCCATCCTCATTTCTATGTGCTGGAACTACACAAGTACCTGCCCTATACTCTCTCACTTTGACAGTTGGGGCCGCTATCCTTTCACCCTCCTCCATGGCTGTTAGCTAGCTACCTACAAATGCATTTAGAGTTAGTTTTTTACAATGATAACTACATCAAGATAGCTAGCTAATATGAAGTTAGGTAGATGGTGACATTTAATTCGCTTACTGTAACTAACTATACTTTATGTAAAGTTGGCTAGATAGCTAGCGAGCAACGTTAGCAGCTCATTTGAGTTAGCCTGTAGCACTGTAATAAATGCATGAAATGGAGAATGGATTCAACTATTCACCCATTTAATAACCAGAACTTCATACAAACTTGCTGTGCTGAATTCTTGACGCACAATCTAACGTGCTGCTGCTATATGCTGCCAGCACACCTACAAGCGAGCCACTCTGGGTGGCTGGAGCAGGAAGCTGAAATTTACCACGTACGAATGTACACGTACGGTTAGGCTATTGATTATAGGGCTAATTAAGTTGGTTTCCTCTGTCCTCAATTTTCTTAGACAATTAGGTTAAGGCAAGGGTTGTTTCCTTGTCTCTGCTGCTGCCTCTGCCGCATTGTTCTCAATCCCAATATGCTGGTTAATTTTGCTATTATACACATAGCAACATAGGGAAAGGCACCAATTTTAGGGCACAGTGAAGATTATGTTTCAGAACCACGGACAGGGACCGTATCCAACGCGGGAGAAAGCACATTTGTTCTAAAATAATATTAGATGTATTAGTGTTGCACCATTATCTTTACATAATATAACCATATACAATTTCAGTATCACATTTCTTAGTGATCGACTGTGCCATCCCCGTGGCCTCTGCAATGGATTAGTCCACTGAGACAGGCGTGAATCAGACAGGTGTCTTGTGCACCGTGAAAAAATACATTGCGACTGCTCGACTAAAGACATTTTGGTCGACCAACAGCTTGTCGACCAAACAGTCGACTAAATGGGGTCAGCCCTAATAAGTATTCACACCCCTGAGTCACTACTTTGTAGAAGCACCTTTCGCAGCGATGACAGCTGTGAGTCTTTCTGGGTAAGTCTCTAAGAGCTTTCCACACCTGGATTGTGCAACATTTTCCCATTATTCTTTTCAAAATTCTTCAAGCTCAAATTGGTTGGTGATTATTGTTAGACAACCATTTTCAGGTCTTGATTTTCAAGTAGATTTAAGTTAAAACTGTAACTCGACCACTGAGGAACATTCACTGTCTTCTTGGTAAGCATCTCCAGTGTAGATTTGGTCTTGTGTTTTAAATGATTGTCCTGAAGAAATATGAATTAATCTCCCAGTGTGTGGTGGAAAGCAGACTGAACCAGGTTTTCCTCTAGGATTTTGCCTGCGCTTAGCTCCATTCCGTTGATCTTTTATCCTGAAAAACTTAACGATTACAAACACAACTATAGCATGATGCAGCCACCATTATGGGGCGGCAGGGTAGCCTAGTGGTTAGAATGTTGGGCTAATAACCGGAATGGTTGCAAGTTCAAATCCCTGAGCTGACTGTAGTTCTGCCCCTGAACAGGCAGTTAACCCACTGTTCCTAGGCCGTCATTGAAAATAAGAATTTGTTCTTAACTGACTTGCCTAGTTAAATAAAGGTACAAAAATAAAAAATGATGCTTGAAAATATGGAGAGTAATGTGTTGTATTGGATTTGACCCAAACATAACACTTTGTGTTCAGGACATAAAGTTAATTACTTTGCCCCATTTTTTGCAGTATTACTTTACTGCCTTGTTGCAAACAGGATGCATGTTTTGGAATATTTGTATTCTGTACAGGCTTCCTTTTTTTTCACTCTGTCAATTAGGTTAGTAATGTGGAGTAACGAAGCTAACATATGGAATTGTTTTAAGATGGTCATACCATGGTCATGCCATGAATTTTAAGGCCCCTTTAGGTATATACAGTTGAAGGTGGAAATTTACATACACTTAGTTTGGAGTCATTAAAACTCGTTTTTCAACCGCTCCACAAATGTCTTGTTAACAAACTATAGTTTTGGCATGTCGGTTAGGACATCTACTTTGTGCATGACACATTTGATTTGCACTTTTCGCACCAAAGTATGTTCATCTTTAGGAGACAGAGCGCATCTCCTTCCTGAGCGGTATGATGGCTGTGTGGTCCCATGGTGTTTATACTTGCGTACTATTGTTTGTACAGATGAACGTGGTACCTTCAGGTGTTTGGAAATGTGATATATACATAAGTATTCAGACCCTTTACTCAGTACTTTGAAGCACCTTTGGCAGCAATTACAGCCTTGAGTCTTCTTGGGTATGACGCTACGAACTTGGCACACCTGTATTTGGGGAGTTTCTCCCATTCTTATCTGCAGAACCTCTCAGGCTCTGTCAGGTTGGATGGGGAGCGCAGCTATTTTCAGGTCTCTCCAAAGTTGTTTGAGCAGGTTCAAGTCCGGGCTCTGGCTGGGCCACTCAAGGACATTCAGAGACTTGTCCTGAAGCCACTCCTGCAATGTCTTGGCTGTGTGCTTAGGGTCATTGTCCTGTTGGAAGGTGAACATTTGCCCAAGTATGAGACCCTGAACGCTCTGGAGCAGGATTTCATCATGGATCTCTCTGTACTTTGCTCCGTTCATCTTTCCCTTGACCCTGACTAGTCTCCCAGTCCCTGCCGCTGAAAAACATCCCCACAGTATGATGCTGCCACCACCGTGCTTCACCGTAGGGATGGTTTCCTCCAGACGTGACGCTTGGCATTCGGGCCAAAGAGTTCAATCTTTGTTTCATAAGACCAGAGAATCTTTTTTCTCATGGTCTGAGAGTCCTTTAGGTGCTCTTTGGCAAACTCCAAGTGGGCTGTCATGTGCCTTTTACTGAGGATGTGCGTGCCGGTTATGATTTTTATATGCACATTTTTGTGGAACGGTTTAATTTCCTTTATATCTCAAAGTAGTATCATGTGGTTAATCAAAATTCTAAAAGTAACTTATATTTGCCAACTTTGTAAAAATAGCCTACATAAAGCCAAGAAATAAAAACATTGCCGGCTGCAGATAGAACATTTCCTGATTTAAAATAAATATCCTATAAAACACATTGGCTACGCATGGCTTGTCTGAAAGGAACTTGAAACATTCTATCAACTATTACCTTGGGTACAGTCTGAAGATAGTTCTAGAAAACTTGCAACATTGTATAACATTTTCTGGGCCCTCAGTTTCCTGCTCCAATGAGCTCCAGACAGACATAGCTGTAGGCTATTTGCACAAGGGATAAGAAGTAATCAGGTAGGCTTAATATATGACGTTTCCACCGGATCAGAGCATGACATTTTTTTCCCCCCTTCACGCTGAGCTGTTATTGAAAGAGAGATGGAAAGATTTTTCAAATAGGCTACGTTGAGGAACTATTGTCATTTTCAATGGATGCTAAAACAGACTTTGTTTACTTTCTGTTTGAGGTGAAGAAAAAAATCACTTTGAGAATTTCCACACCGGTAGTGGGTATAGCCCATATTTGTATAGCCCATAGAAATGCATTGAATAACATATTCATAAATTGCAAAATACAGACAGTACATATTTTTTTTGAAGATTAAAAAAAAAAAGTGTTTGTTCTATGTCTAGGAGATATAAGAAAGATCAGGAAATAATTTTGTTATTTTGGACACATATTTAACCCCTTAATTTGTTGCCAAATAACTACCTCCATACTTCCATGAATTTGGTTACCTTAAGACGAGTCCCGTGACACTTGTGGGTCGTCTTTTCATCTTTCCATGGAGTGGTCATATAATTTTTTTGTAGGCCAAACCGTTCAGACGTGACAGATGTTTTTGTGAGTAGACCAAATCTTGGGCTGTTTCATAGTCTGACAACACCACTGTAGCTCAGCCACCTTCCACCGTAGATGCTGAAGGCCGACATAGGCGGATGCGGCGGATTGAGACGGATATCTCTAGCTTAAACTGACAGATTTTGATGGGGATTTTTTTTTATGTTACTTCGATTGATGCACTGGTGCGTCAATAAAGTCTTAAGGATTAAACTCTGTAACTGTTTTACATTCACCATTGTCCTCATGGTGAAGTCCCTGATCCCTATCTTTGCAGTAAATGGGTGTATTTATTCACCATCCAAAGTGTCATTTATAACTTCACCATGCTCAAAGAGATATTTAATGTGTGCTTTTTTAAATTTGTACCTATCTACAAATAAGTGCCCTTCTCTGTGAGGCATTGGAAAACCTACCTGTTCTTTGTGGTTGAATCTGTGTCTGAAATTCACTGCTTTACTAAGGGAGCTTACATATAATTATTATATGTGTAGGGTACAGAGATCAGGTTGTCATTCACAAATAATGCAACTTATTATGTGACTTGTTGAGCACATTTTTACTCCTGAACTTATTTAGGCTTGCCATAACAAGGGGGTTGAATACTTATTGACTCAAGACATTTAAGCTTTTCATTTTTATTTAATTTGTAAAAAAAAAAAAAAGGAAAAAAGACATAATTCCGCTTTGACATTATGGGGTATTGTGTATAGGCCAGTGACGGAAAAACGCTCAAATTGAATCAATTTTAAATTCAGACTGGAACACAACAAAATGTGGAATAAGTCAAGGGGTGTGTGTACTGTACTTTCTGAAGGAAATGCCCTATTCTTATTGTGACACCTGGAGGACACATTTGGGTTTACTTGTAGTATGGTATGGGGTTATGGGTAAAGATGGCGCTCTAGTTAATTGGACCTGGTGATACTGTATTTAAGATGACTTTAGACCAACCGTTTTCTGATTTTATATTTGTTCTATAATATAAAATGGCAAGGCCAAAAACAAAGCAATGCATATAAAATAACTAAACAGGTACCAATTAACTAAGAATAAAATATTTCATTTATAATAATAATTAGCAAAAACGTTTACTCTCTTGACTCGGAGGATGTGCTTTGATTTTTTTGCCCCCATGTGCTTTTTTTTTGTGACATTCTATTTTGAATATTCACAAATACGAATACACAAATACAATGTATCTATTGTATTCAGTTTATACAGCATGTTACTGTTGATCATACAGTATAATTTACGTTGACAAGTACATCATATTTTGTTACAGTAGCTGGCTATTAATACAGAATTTCTTCACATTTGAAAAAATGTATTTACCTACTTGAATAGGTTCTCCCAATAATGGGCAATCTTCAAGATATTTTCAATGGTAGCTGAGCACAGCCACGTGGACAGGATGAATGGAGGCAAGGAAAAAAGCGTTTGTCACCAGAGGGGTTTAGAACATGTTGTGCTGTTTGACTTGATCAGTGTAATCCACTTTCAGTTTAAATAAATGTACATCGCAGTCTGTCGGCCACACTTGATAACTTAAAAACTAGCATAGGTAACAGTTACCTGGTAATGCACGTAACATAACAGCTCTCCTTCTACGGGTGTGTGGGGGGAGAGTTCTTGAAATGTAACATCCAATCATAATCTTGCCAGAGGACTATTCAAACCGTTTTTGCAATACAACATTCTCCAGACCTCCAAGGGAGGCGTGACAACAACGTGATTTTGGAGGTATGGCAACGCGAGACTAGGGTATGCCTGACATCAGCAAAGACTGGGGTGTTTTTCAGGATAAAAAGAAGCGGGATGGAGCTAAGCACAGGCAAAATCCTAGAGGGAAACCTGCTTCAGTCTGCTTTTCCTCAGACTCTGGGAGTGGAATTCCCCTTTCAGCAGGACAATAACCTACAACACAAGGTCAAATCTACACTGGAGTTGCTTACCAAGAAGACTGTGAATGTTCCTGAGTGACAGTTTTGACTTACAGTACGTCTGCTTGAAAATCTATGGCAAGACTTGAAAATGTATGTTTAGCCATGATACCCAACACTTTGACAGAGCTTGAAGATTTTTGAAAAGAATAATCTTCAAATATTGCACAATCCAGGTGTGCAAAGCTCTTAGGGACTTACCCAAGAAGAATCACGGCTGTAATCACTGCCAAAGGCGATTCTAACATGTATTGACTCAGGGGTGAATGCTTATCTAATCAAGGTATATTCGTGTTTTATTTTTCATACATTTTAGGATTTGTGTAGATTGTTGACAAAAAAAAAGACAATTGGCTACATTTTAAACCCACTTTGTAAGACAATAAAAAGTGAATAAATCCAAGGGGGGGCTGAATACTTATGATTGGCACTGCACAGTATGTCTGAAGATCGAAGTTACTCTATGTGCGTAAATCTACATTTACAATGCCAATTTAATTCATTAGCAGACATTGTTATATTAGCAGACATTGTTATCCAGAGAGACATACAGTCAGTGCATTCAACTAAGTTAGTAAAAAACAACCACATATCAGCGTCAGTCCAAGTAGACTTCTTCAAAATAGTGGAATCAGTGCCCGGAATAAAAACAAAACAAGTGAGTGCAAGAAAGACAAGTATGTTAGGATTAGTCCCAGAGTGATGTAGACTTGTAAAACCAGATGAGTGGACTAGCCAATCAATTGCATCAACTGGTCGTCAAAGTAGGAGGGAGACGAGAGAATACCTGTCATTCAGTGTCAACACAGATCATACAGAAGTCACTTTACCTCATCAAACGTCAGTAATCTCTTGCTGCACATAGATTAGTACTGTATCTAAAATACATTATCGACATATGGAAAGAAGGTTCAAAAGCCACATGGGACATATATTTTTGGGGGGAGATTTTAGTTAATGGGAAGAATGTCTGAAAACCTTGGCTTTGGGGCTTTATTTCCAAGCTTTCAAGTGAGTGCTCTTTCATTCTCTCGCTCTCTCAATTCAATTCAATTCAAAAGGCTTTATTGGCATGGGAAACATATGTTTACATTGCCAAAGCACGTGAAATAGATAATAAACAAAAGTGAAATAAACAAGCCTCTCTATCTCTCGCTCTTTCTCTCTGTCTCTCTCCCTCTGCTTATGTAAATTGTTTCCAGTGATCTAATATTCACAGAGGAGAGGGAAACCCAGATGACTGTGTTAGTGCTATATCTTCAAAGTGTAGACTCTGTTGGAGTCCTTTTCCCACCACCGACCCCTAGTGCTCTGGAGTTCTTGGTTCCGTCCTGAATGGCACCCTATTCTTTATATACTGCACTACTTTTGAATGGGCCCTAGTCAAAAGTAGTGCACTATATAGGTAATAGGGGGCTATTTAGGACGCAAACCCTTTTCATTTCCCTGGTTGGTGCTCGGTGCTCTCTACTTTCTCTTCTTTGATTTACTTAACTTTGGTCCTCCCTGCCCCCCTCTGCCCCCCTGGCGAGCATACACCATGGCTCTCAACCTCACTCGTTAGTTCCTCTACAGGGCTTTTTGGTCTTGCCAAAATATATCCCTCCCTGCTGTTTTGAGTTCTTAGAAAGTAGAGCATCTCCAGTTTAGTTTTTGCCCCGTCCTTGCTTTCTTTTTCCCCTGTGTGAGGTAGTCAAGTGTCAAATGTCGGAGAGAAAACACACCAGAATGATGAACTGTTAAAAAGCAGCGGGTGGCTGCAGTGTTTTACGGATCACCTGCTGGGTGGCGGCGAACTGTGGCAGTTCAACATGTAGAATCGTCAGGAAATTGATGGATGATATTCTAGCAGGAGACGATAGCGTGCCCACCTGCTGCTTCTAATCGCTCTGGTGTATTTGCTCTATTATGTGTTTTCCAAGTGTAGCGTGTCATCTCTCTCCGTGTACTTTCAGAACTCGGGCATAGAGAAGGCCTTTCTGTTTGACGTGGTCAGTAAGATCTACATCGCCACAGACAGCAGTCCGGTGGACATGCAGACCTACGAGCTGTGCTGCGACATGATCGATGTGGTCATAGACATCTCCTGCATCTATGGGTGAGTTGAAAGTTGTGTGGAGGTACTGTGCCGGCAAAAACCAACACATTTCTGTTGTATCCTGAGTATAATGGACCAACAAAGATGTTATTGTCTTGAGTCTCACAGTCACAATCATACCTTCACACCAGGCAGGGCCCTTCAGTTCTAGTCCTGGGGACCCACAGGCTGTGCAGGGTTTTGTTCCAGCCCAGTTCTGGTAATAAAATTGTCATTTAGCAAACGCTTTGCCCTCAGAACAGAGTCTGTGTGAATCCTGTTCTTCATACTCACTGTGTCTCTGTTCAATTTCACTCCAGCTGAGACACTAATTAGATCCTAATCTGAGTTCCCAGTCTGTTTTAGTAGATAGTTATTCTCTTTCGCACACTCACACACACACACACACACACACACACACACACACACACACACACACACACACACACACACACACACACACACAAAAATTAAGAAATGATGAGTACAAGCACACCTTCATCTACGTTATTCCTCTCACGAATAGCTGCATTCGCAGTTGAATTTTATATTCTCTAAATCTAGCCTTTTGATATTGGGGAAAATCAAAAAACATTTACTTTCACTTCAAAGTCGTTTTAGCAGACATTCTTATCCAGAGTGACTGAAGGTTAGTGGATTAAATGAAGGCAGCTAAGACAACCACATCACAGTCATTGCAAGTAAAAAACAAACACATATTTGCACTCTGAGTTTATTTACATAGAGAGTTCATATGGTAATGTAGGTGGTGCTAAACACGGAAGGCACACAAGTGTATCCTTTTGAGTTGAGCCTTTTAAGCACGGTGTGGTGCACTCAAGAGTTCTGCTTTGCTTTGCAAACACCTCTTATCTTTCCACCTGGCTGCCTGTCAGGGAGCTCTATTGCATCAAAACCTGACAAACACAGCAGGTGATCATCTGTTTTATGTCTCCTCAGTCTTCACCCTAGCCCTGAACACACGCGCGCGCACGCGCGCACACACACACACACACACACACACACACACACACACACACACACACCTACCTACCTCCTGTCCTGCCATGTCCTGTCCTCCTGTTCTGGACATCAGGCTGATGGTAGAACCTTCCTCGTAGCCATGAGAGGACGGTAGTAAACAAGCCAGCCCGTGGTAAGCCATGTGGTAACGTTAGCTCCCTCTGGGTCCGTTGACCCAATATGAACCAGGTCTGATGTGCCTTCGTTGGGCTGCTGTGCCCTGGCAGGGAGGCTGCTGCTGGGGCTGGGGATATAGGCCGAGGCCTTACCCAGGGCACTGCAGCTGTGGGTTGGGATGGGATGGAGATATGCCACGCTGTGGTTTAGGAGGGCTGAGCTGGGGAAGGCTGTTGACTGTGTTTACGCTTCAGGGCACAACACTCTAGATGAGATGAGCTCTCACCGTATATAAGTCTGGGAGACTGCACAGACTTTGAGATATTTTCCAAGGGGGAACGTGTGTGTACAGTGACTTCAGAAAGTATTCACACCCCTTGACTTTTTCCACATTTTGTTGTGTTACAGCCTCAGTTATAAATTGTGTCACTGGTTTACACACAATACCCCATAATGTCAAAACAAAACAAAAAACAAATGAATTACAAATTTAAAACTTAAATGTTTTGAGTCAATAAGTATTCAAC
This sequence comes from Oncorhynchus mykiss, assembly GCF_057628025.1. NCBI lineage: Eukaryota > Metazoa > Chordata > Actinopteri > Salmoniformes > Salmonidae > Oncorhynchus > Oncorhynchus mykiss. The sequence continues at coordinate 38,829,953 of NC_143040.1, forward strand.
CCCTTTGTTATGGCAAGGCTAAATAAGTTCAGGAGTAAACATTTGCTTATTAACAAGTCACATAATAAGTTGCATGGACTCTGTGTGCAATAATAGTGTTTAACATGATTTTTGAATGACTACCTCACATCTGTACTCCATACATCCAATTGTCTGTAAGGTCCCTTAGTCGAGCAGTGAATTTCAAACACTGATTCAATGCCTGGCAAAGAAGGGGACCTATTGGTAGATGGGTAAAAATAAAAACAGCAAACATTGAATATCACTTTGGATGGTGTATCAATGCATCCAATCACTACAAAAATACATGTGTACTTCCTAACTCACTTGCCGGAGAGGAAGGAAACCACTCAGGGATTTCACAATGAGGCCAATGGTGACTTTAAAACAGTTACAGAGATTAATGGCTGTGATAGGAGACTGAGGATGGATCAACATTGTATACTGAACAAAAATATAAATGCAACATGCAACAATTTAAGTGATTTTACTGAGTTACAGATCATATGAGGAAATCAGTCAATTGAAATATATTCATTAGGCCCTAATCTACGGATTTCACATGACTGGGAATACAGATATGCATCTGTTGGTCATAGATACATTAAAAAAAATATAGGCCTCACAATGGGCCTCAGGATCTCATCACCGTATTTTGTTTGCTTTCAAATTGCCATCGATAAAATGCTCACTAACAGAGATGTAAACAAATGTTTGCAAAAAATATGAGAGAAATAAGCTTTTTGTGCGTGTGGAACATTTCAGGGAGCTTTTATTTCAGCTCATGAAACATGGGACCAATGTTGCTTTGTCACGAATATTACCGAAGGTGGCTCCCCTTCTTGTTCGGGTGGCGCTCGGCGGTCGTCGTCGCCGGTCTACTAGCTGCCACCGATCCTTTGTTCCGTGTTCGTTTGGTTTTGTCTAATTGTTTTCACCTGTTCATTGTTTGGTTGTTAGGGTGGTGTTATTTAAGTTTGTTTAGCCCGCTTCTGTTTGTGCGGGCTTGTTCTTCTGTATTTGTGAGAGGTGTTAGTGTTTTGTTGGGTTTTCTCGCTGTCCTGGTATTTTACCTAAGGGTAATAGTTTGTAGTAATAGTTACGCCTGTGTTGGGTATAACTATTTTGTTCTTTTTGATTTTGGACATTAAAAGGTGTTTTTTCCCGCATCCTTTGCTCTCTGCGCCTGACTCCACACCCATTCACTCATTGAGCGTTACAGAAGCCCGCACCAATCTTATGGAGTCAGCAGGAGCAGCGACCACCCCTCTCCCCACGATGGAGGAGAGAGTCCTTCATCACACGTCCATCCTCCATCGTATCAGCGATGGATCAAATGATGGAGAGGATGGACCGTTGGGAGAGGAGTGGTCTCCCTACTACCCTCCCACCAGCAACTCTACCATCTCCTCCAGCGGGATCCGGTGCCAGCGCTCTGCGCATCACGCCTCCGAGGGAGTACGATGGAGCAGCGGCGGGGTGCCAGGGATTTCTGCTACAACTAGAGCTCTACCTGGCCACCGTTTGGCCGGCTCCCTCGGACGAGGAGAGCGTGAGTGTCCTCGTCTCTTGCCTGACGGGTAGAGCCCTGGAGTGGCCCACTGGAACGGGCCCGACTCAGCGAGGGGCAACTACCCGGAGTGGGTGAGAGGTTGTTCCATCTCCGGCAGGGGACGAGGAGCGAGCAGGACTTTGCGCTGGATTTCCGGACCTTGGCCGCTGGAGCAGGGTGGAGCATCCTTTGCTCTCTGCGCCTGACTCCACACCCATTCACTCATTGAGCGTTACAGCGTTTATATTTTTGTTCAGTGTTGTTACTCCACAATACTAACCTAAATGACAGAGTGAAAACAAGGAAGCCTGTACAGAATAAAACATATTCCAAAACATGCATCCTGTTTGCAATAAGCCACTAAAGCAAAACTGCAAAAAATGTAAAACTGCAAAAAACTTTATGTCCTGAATACAAAGCATTATGTTTGGGCCAAATCTAACACAACACATCACTGACTACCACTCCTCATATTTTCAAGCATTGTAGTGGCTGCATCATGTTATGGGTATGCTTGTCATCGACAAGGACTAGAGGTTTTTGGGATAAAAATAAATAGAATCGAGCTAAGCACAGGCAAAATCCTAGAGGAAAACCTGGTTCAGTCTGCTTTCCAACAGACACTGGGAGACAAATTCACCTTTCAGCAGGACAAAAACCTAAAATACAAGACCAAATATACTGGAGTTACTTGGGCTCTTGAGTGGCGGAGCGGTCTAAGGCACTGCAAGAGGGGTCACTACAGTTTCTGGTTCAAATCCAGGCTGTATCACATCCGGCCGTGATTGGGAGTCCCATAGGGTGGCGGTTTGGCCGGTGTAGGCTGTCATTGTAAATGTGAATTTGTTGTTAACTGACTTACCTAGTTACATTGAATTTAAATAAAACACTTACCAAGATGACATGGAATGTTCCTAAAGTTTTGACTTAAATCAGCTTGAAAATCTATGGCAAGACTTGAAAATGGCTGTCTAGCAATGATCAAGAACCAACTTGACAGAAATGGAAGAATTTAAACAATAATAACAATAATAAACAATAATGTCCAGGTGTGAAGAGCTCACAGCTGTGCATGTATTGACTCAAGTGTGTGAATACTTATGTAAATGAAATATTTCTGTATTTCATTTTCAATACATTTTGAAACATTTCTAAGAACAGTTTGTCCTTATGAAAAATGGTTTTTTATCTATTTTTAATTCAGGCTGTAACGCAACAAAATGTCAAGGGGTATAATTTTTTTCTGAACGCACTTGACATATTCTTGTATGTAGGTAATTGTGTGTGAGTGGCCAAGGCATGCAAATTGAGCTCCAATTTAGCTCTTGAGGTTTAATTGGACCAGTTGATTTTACTCTCCTCCAAATACTGGGATTACTCACATGATGTTTGAACATCATTATCATGGATTGCTTCCCAAATGGCACCCTATTCCCTATATAGTGTATATACCATGTAGGGAAAAGGGTGTTATTTGGGATGCAGAACCATGACAAAACGGCTGGGCTATTAACATTATTTAGAGGTTTCAGCAATGTTTTTTCCCCACCTCATTTAGTTAATGACGCACTCCCCTGACCAACATATTGAATGTCTGCTTCTTTTCCTAGTAATTACATTTGACATTTTTGTCATTTATCAGACGCTCTTATCCAGAGAGACTTACAGTCGGTGCATTCAACTAGTAAGGGAAAACAACCACATATCACAGTTATTGCAAGTAGGCCCTTCTTTGAAAGGGTCTTTCTTGATTGAGGTTATCCTTGTTTTATTTTCACAAATTATGACTCCATGTGAAACCGTTCATGTTTTTTTTGCGTTGTTTTCCTCCCCAGTGAGAAACTATTCTTGGTTTGCAGACCTTATGTCAATGCATTACCCCCCAAAAGCTCCTGAAAGCATGGGATTAGATTTGAGCTTTTATTCATTTTGATAATTACCATTTGATCCGGCATCTGTTACATAGCACAGCTTTTTATCGTATGTACTAGATGGTGTTGGCAGAGGGGACACAGGTACACATGTACTTTCTCATTTGAATGCATGGCGGGAATATACAGTAGATTATTTGTGTCCCTGTATTTAACTCAGGGAAAGCCAGTGTGAGGGTTTGTGCTCGGTTTAATATGGATGTTTGCCGGTGTGTGGGAGAACACATATCTGTAGAGTTATGTAAGTACTCGCACTCAAACCATATAAAAGGAAAAACCAAGGAGGCAAGATGCAAAAATATACTTATACTTAATATACTGCAAAGTGCTTTTTTTTGTTTAGCACTTTGCACTAGCAACGTAAATTTTTTCGACCATGGATTAAATGACGTATATTTTTGTTTCTTGGCCTCCTTGGTTTTTCCTTTTCTTTGAAGGTTTTACTGGCAATGGTTTTGCTATGTGGTTGCACTTATTGTTAGTTTGCCATGGATAAGATCTGTTAAATGAGCTAAACGAGTTTAGCCATACATGTGTTGCCTTCATTCCTAAAAATATTAATTTAAAAACAGTGTGGGGGGCTAGAGTACATGGCCTTATTGCTTGTTGTTTTGTTAACAAAGAGAGAGATAAGACGCCCTCACTCAAAGCCATCATCATCTCTCCAAACTAACAAGAATAACCCAGTTTCAGAAGTTAGAGCACTTTTAAAGAGTAGCTCTTATTGTATGATTTTACATGATACTACAGTGAGTCTATGAGAACGAACAGTCCCTAAAGAGAACAGAGAAGAGAACTTGGGAAAAGGAATGGGAAATAGGCTTTATTTCGAACAGAATCCCAAAATAATTTAAAGGGTATTCAACTCTGACCCTACGAGGTCCGGAGCCTGCTGGTTTTCTGTTCTACCTGTTGATTAATTGCACCCACCTGGTGTTCCAGGTCTAAGTTGGTCTCTGATTTAGAGGGAAAGAATGAAAAAAAGCAGTGGAACTGACTTCCAGTTCCAGAGTTGAATATGAGGGGTCTATTGAATATTCATTGAATTGAACTTCTCCTTCAGTTCCTTGGCCGACAATGTAAAAGCGCAAACAAAATACATTATTAAACCAACAACAGCAGGGTTTCTTTTATCTCTGTATTCATTTTAATCTCCGTACTGGTATTCTTAAGTTTAGGATGTGCCTATCACCCTCCTTTTCTTCTTTGAATGAATTTTAGCCTAAATCTCGCTATCTCAAACTTTTGTTCTCTTCTCGCTCCCATCCCCTCGTTCTCATCCCTCTCTCCCAGGCTAACGTGGGCCGAGGCAGGCACACCCTATATCACTCACTCTTCCTTGGTTCTCGTCCCTCTCTCGTCCCTGGTTCTCTTCCCTCTCTCATCCCTCGCTCTCTTCCCTCTCTCACACCCTTGTTCGTATCCCTCTCTCTCCCAGGCTGACAGAGGAAGAGGCAGGTCAGCCCTATGATAAAGAGTCCATGGCCATCATCCACCTGAACAACACCACCGTCATGTACCTGAAGGAGGTCACCAAGTTCCTGGCTCTGGTCTGCTTCCTCCGAGAGGAGAGCTTTGAGAGGAAAGGTAACAGAGAGTTAGGGAGGAGAGCTTTGAGAGAAAATGTGAGAGTTAGTTAGTGAGGAGAGCTTCGAGAGGAAAGGTGAGAGAGTTAGGGAAGAGAGCTTTGAGAAGAAAGGTGAAAGAGAGTTAGGGAATAGAGAGTCTCGAGAGAAAAGGTGAGAGAGTTAGGGAGGAGAGCTTTGAGAAGAAAGGTGAGCGAGAGTCAGTCTCTATCCCAAATGGAACCCTATTCCCCTTAAAGTGCACTGCTTTTGACCAGGGCCCAACCTGGTCCAAGAAGAACCCCTAGCCTTATAGGAGAATGTGCTGTGACTTTATAGGGATGAATTCTAACTTTGGGTATTATGTGCTTGTACTAACACAAAGTTTTATGTTACATACCTAGTTTTTTAGATGTGTCGTTGGCACTACAAAATATTTTCCAGGAAATGTCACCCGTATCTCCTGTTAACACCAATGCATGATTTATTCAAAAATCTGAGTTACATCAATGCATGATTTATGCCAAGGTCCGAGTTAGCAAAGCTACATGCGCATATTCAGATATCACGACAACCAGACATGACATGAATCCACAAGTACAGTACTGAATACCTGCTGATACTAGACCACCTGCTACTCTAAACAGCATGCTTCCAAAGGCTAACGACTAACCAGGATTGAAATATTTATAATCCAACTGCTGCTAGCGTGTTGTGTGATCTGTGATGAGCACAGTGATATGTGTTAATTGACAGATGGCATAACACAATTAATATGATGACAATGTAACGCAAAAAGCTGTATTGTCCAGAGACTAAATACAGTATCCCTTCTTACGCTCAATTAACAGATGAACACATAAGTCATTTATATAAATTGCAATGGAAAGCCCATTATTCCATAGACACTTTTCTCTTTCTCTCTCTCTCTCCCTCTCTCTCTCTCTCTCTCCCTCTCTCTCTCCCTTTCTCTCTCTCTCTCTCTCTCTCTCTCTCTCTCTCCCTCTCCCTCTCCCTCTCTCTCTCTCTGTGAGAATAGTGTGGTTACCTTGGCACCGATGATCAAAGGCTCTCATCTTCCTTTTAACTTGTGAACTTGTCAATTCCTCCCGGCTTGTTAGATTGAGCCTTGGCTGTCTGCGGCAGCTAAGAGATTGGACGACAGATGACACACGACTTGTGATAATAGGCATTCATAAGAGTGTTCTCTTTGTACAGTACATGGGAAGGCATGGCACCCAAAACTACGGGAACAGTCATTTTCAAGCTGTATTTATTAGACACAGCGAAGTCAGTGCAGGGTTGTGTATTTCCTGTTTTTTTTATTGCGTGTATTTTTATTCAACCGTATGGTCTTTGACTTTTTTTTTTTATGTGTTACATTTGAACATTTCCATCGGCATTGATAAGTCTTTCCCCCTATCATATTTGTCAGCAGAACAAAAGCATGGAAGCTTCTTACATCTGGTAAACTGTTTGTCAGCGAGTCACAAAATAGCCTCTTTTCCCCAATATAACAATAGGCCAACAATGATAAGGTTACATGAATTACCTCATTATCATGTAGAATGTATTCGTTAACTTTAGTGGTTTTTACAACAGGTCATATCATACAGGTGATATTATTCACGGTCGCATCATGCATTGTTTTCACCTGCGGTTTCAAGTACTTTTACCCTCCAAAACTTTGGAAGAAGGGAGGGTAAAAGTTGTCTTCAAAGCATGTATGAGCCCATAGCATCTGTATTCTATTCCCTTGAATTGTAAAATAAAATTTCAGTCTTTATTAGCGTTTTGACACTTTCAACTCTTTAGACAAATACCACTCAACAATGGTATGTTTAGCTTGTCTTCAAATTCAGTGATATAAAATAAAAACATCTCATGAGAAGAGCATTGCTCCAAACTTATATTTGACTATCTAAATAATTAGAGATGGCTAGGCTTTGATCATTTGACAGATACATTAAGCATGTATTACCTAACTTTAAGCTAACAAGCTAATGAGACAGAAGAGATTTAAGTACATCATTTTGTGTTTCTTGCAATTGCAATTATTATCTGATTCACAATGTAGGATATTTCCGCTCATAATTGATATTGTAAGAGCGAGATGAATTTGTCATTTTAACATTCTAATTGCTATGGTAACTCTGCTCATCCTGTCTGACTACTGATCTCATCCTATCTTGTCTTTATCCCACAGGACTAATTGACTACAACTTTCACTGTTTTAAGAATGCTATTCAGGAGGTGTTTGATGTACGAGTGAAGGTGCAGAAAAACAGAAAGCTACTCAGCCAGAGGAGGTGGAGCAAACAGGCCTCAATTGAGTCCTCAGCAGCCACCACTGAACGCCGCCCCATTGGTGGCATCACATGTCAATCAACCATCTTTAAATCAACATAAAATAAAGAGGAGGTGATATGTGAAGGGCTGTGGGCTGTATGGCCCCAAACACACTCAGGTTGTACAACTGCTGTACAACACATTTGGCACAACGTTTCTGATACAACAGAGAGTTTTTAAAAAAACACAATAGTAAACATTTTTGTGCAAGTGCAGGTCTTCACGACTGTTCAACAATCACTAATGGTTGCATTTCAACCATACAAACCAGCAGATATAGGATCTTAATTTGATCACTCTTTTGTTGCTGAGAACATGATAATTCACATTTCCTGTTACAGAAAGATTACTTTCCTGCTGTAGCAAACTGCCTCAAATTAAGATCTTACATCTGTATAACTTGGGCCAGAAGTTTTTGTCTAATCATACAAGACCTGACCCGGAAAAAAAAAAAAAAATATATATATATATATATATATATATATATAAATTACCACATTTGTTACAGTTGACCTGTATGTTGAGTGTCAGCCCATAGTAGGGCATGCTGAAGTTGTATCATTTTTTTTTTTACAAGTAAGGGCCTGTAATGTCATCTAATATTGTCACTAATAATAGTACATGGTCATAGTCAAAGTAATATGGATGGGCCTTTTGAATACTATAGAAGTAGGATGGGCACTGAAATCACCTTGGCTGCATCCCACATGGTACCCTATTCCTTTTATAGTGTGTAAGCCCCATAGGTCTCTGGTCAAATGTAGTTGACTATATAGGGAATTGGACGTCATTTGAGATGCAGCCATGATCTTTATGGAAGCAGCCCACCAAAGGAACAGATTGTAAGAACAGATGTTCATAAAGCTACCAGACCAGGTTCAAATACTATTTGAAATCATTTCTGTGCTTGACTTACACTATACAGTGAGAGAGTTTGCCCACTGACAAAGAAATGATCCGTCTATCATTTTAATGGTAGGTTTATTTGAACAGTGAGAGACAGAATAACAACAACAAAATCCAGAAAAATGCATGTCAAAAATGTTATAAATGGATTTGCATTTTAATGAGGGAAATAAGTATTTGACCCCTCTGTAAAACATGACTTAGTACTTGGTAGCAAAACCCTTGTTGGCAATCACAGAGGTCAGACGTTTCTTGTAGTTGGCCACCAGGTTTGCACACATCTCAGGAGGGATTTTGTCCCACTCCTCTTTGCAGATCTTCTCCAAGTCATTAAGGTTTCGAGGCTGATGTTTGGCAACTCAAACCTTCAGCTCCCTCCACAGATTTTCTATGGGATTAAGGTCTGGAGACTGGCTAGGCCACTCCAGGACCTTAATGTGCTTCTTCTTGAGCCACTCCTTTGTTGCCTTGGCCGTGTGTTTTGGGTCATTGTCATGCTGGAATACCCATCCACGACTCATTTTCAACGCCCTGGCTGAGGGAAGGAGGTTCTCACCCAAGATTTGACGGTACATGGCCCCGTCCATCATCCCTTTGATGCGGTGAAGTTGTCCTGTCCCCTTAGCAGAAAAACACTCCCAAAGCATATTGTTTCCACCTCCATGTTTGACGGTGTGTTCCTCCTCCTCCAAACACGGCAAGTTGAGTTGATGTCAAAGAGCTCCATTTTGGTCTCATCTGACCACAACACTTTCACCCAGTTGTCCTCTGAATCATTCAGATGCTCATTGGCAAACTTCAGACGGGCAAATTTCAGACATGTATATCTGCTTTCTTGAGCAGGGGTACCTTGCGGGCGCTGCAGGATTTCAGTCTTTCACGACGTAGTGTGTTACCAATTGTTTTCTTGGCGACTATGGTCCCAGCTGCCTTGAGATCATTGACAAGATCCTCCCGTGTAGTTCTGGGCTGATTCCTCACCGTTCTCATAATCATTGCAACTCCACGAGGTGAGATCTTGTATGGAGCCCCAGGCCGAGGGAGATTTACAGTTCTTTTGTGTTTCTTCCATTAGCAAATAATCGCACCAACTGTTGTCACCTTCTCACCAAGCAACTTGGCGATGGTCTTGTAGCCCATTCCAGCCTTGTGTAGGTCTACAATCTTGTCCCTGACATCCTTGGAGAGCTCTTTGGTCTTGGCCATAGTGGAGAGTTTGGAATCTGATTGATTGATTGCTTCTGTGGACAGGTGTCTTTTATATAGGTAACAAACTGAGATTACGAGCACTCCCTTTAAGACTGTGTATATACAAAAGTATGTGGAAACCCCTTCAAATTAGTGGATTCAGCTATTTCAGCCACACCCATTGCTGTCAGGTGTATAAAATCAAGCACACTGCCATGCGATCTCTATAGACAAACATCGGCAGTAGATTGCCCTTACTGAAGCACACATAGACTTTCAACGTGGCACCGTCATAGGATGCCACCTTTCCAACAAGTCAGTTCATCAAATTTCTGCCCAGCTAGAGTCTACCCCTGTTAACTGTAAGTGCTGTTATTGTAAAGTGGAAACGTCTAGGAGCAACAATGGCTCAGCTGCGAAGTGGTAGGCCACACAAGTTCACAGAACAGGACCGCTGAGTGCTGAAGCGCGTAGCGCGTAAAAGTAATCCGTCCTCAGTTACAACACTCACTGCCGAGTTCCAAACTGCCTCTGGAAGCAACATCGGCACAAAAACTGTTAGTCCGGAGCTTCATGAAATGGGTTTCCATGGCCGAGCAGCCATAAACAAGCCTAAGATCACAATGCGCAATGCAAAGAGTCGGCTGGTGTGGTGTAAAAGTCGCCGCCATTGGACTCTGGAACAGTGGAAACGCGTTCTCTGGAGTGATGAATCATGCTTCTCCGTCTGGCAGTCCGAAAGACTAATTTGGGTTTGGCCGATGGCAGGCAAACACTACCTGCCCAAATACATATTGCCGACTGTAAAGTTTGGTGGAGGAGGAATAATGGTCTGGGGCTGTTTTTCATGGTTCAGGCTAGGCCCCTTAGTTCCAGAAAATCTTACCGCTACAGCATGCAATTACATTCTAGACGATTCTGTGCTTCCAACTTGATTGCAACAGTTTGGGGAAGGCCCTTTCCTGTTTCAGTATGACAATGCCCCCATTCACAAAGCGAGGTCCATACACAAATAGTTTGACAAGATCAGTGTGTGAGAAATTGACTGGCCTCCACAGAGCCCCGACCTCAACCCTATTGAACACCTTTGGGATGAATTGGAACACTGACTGCGAGCCAGGCATAATCACCCAACATTAGTGCCTGAGCTAACTAATGCTCTTGTGGCTGAATGGAAGCCCCCGCAGCAATGTTCCAACATCTATTGGAAAGCCATCCCAGAAGAGTGGAGACTGTTATAGCAGCAAAGGGGGAACTAACTCCATATTAATGCCCCTGAGTTTGGAATGAGATGTTCGACGGGCGGTTGTCCACATACTTTTGGCCAAGTAGTGTAGCTTGCCTGTTGCAATGGAACCAATAGAAACGTTCAGTTGTGCAAACCCCACCCACCAGGCACCATGCAGACTAAAGCAAACTCTCAAAGTATTTGAAAGATGTCAAATAGTATTTGAACTCAGGTCTGAAAGATAGAGAAGAGAAAGAAGAGTCTCAGAATGTCAGCTAACTGACTGTCAATAACTTTGTGTTTTTAAAAGGTGCTTTATTACGTTTTTCAGGCACAGTGCAAAGGCAAGATCAAAGATAGCAATAAGGGTTGTTCAATATAACTATGTACCCGTCCTTATAGCTATGTTTATCATCTGTAATGTTAACTGTACATCACATTTAACTGTAACACTCCCATTCAAATAGTATGACACTATAACTTTATTGTAAATGTATATGGAAATACATTTTGTAAGGTCAGCATACAAAATACACAAATCAATACTCTATAAAACAGCAGAGTGCTATTCAAAAATGTCTTGCATTATGTATGTATTATTATAGTGTATTGATTTTGTGTAGCCAATGCAAACTTATCTCCTTCCATGCTTCATACAAGATAACATATGTCAATTCTAGGAACACCAAATCTAAATGTGCTAGCAATTACAATGGACAGTTTGAATCACAATTGTGGTGTCTCAAAGTTGTTTAATCACGGCATCAATACTACTATTCTAGCAATGCTAGAACGTTCTACTAACACCTTGTTGACTTTGACAAGCAATTTTCTCTTGAAGCCTGTCTGCTTTCAAAACCAATTATTTTGACCCATACTTGTATTACTTTACTACTTTACTGAACCATTTAATTTATTTTAAAGTTCTATTTATTTATTTTGTTTATCAATAAAAAATGTGTTTACGTTGATGTATCTCATTGTCACCTTAAATCACAACCCATTAGGAAAAAATGGATGCATTCACAACATATTTCCACATCATGAGTGTGTTAGTGTTTTATTTTGCCTGTTTTCATCTGTTAGAACAAGCATTCTGTCATCATTATGACTGCACCATTAGGTCACTAGGGCATTACGCAATTTCAAGGTTGCACAGAACACACACACATTGTCTCACCACCCACTTGGAGCCCTATGGGAACACATACCACGCTAACCCCACAGGAGATACCTGTACACTGTATGAGGAGGCTGTGTGCGTGTTTCTGTCTGGGTGTGTCGAGAGGTCAAACATGGATTGCGCAGCAGCTGCTCTTTGCTGGACAGCCACAGTGTGTTATCGTCTGCACTACAATGTGTTACGTAAGACAATTTGATGTTTCAAATTATAATCCTCCATGCAGCACAGGGCCAAAATCCTCCATTCGGTTAGAGCACAACCCAGCTGTGACCTCCGGATATTTCCTGTTACTTACTCACTCACGCGCCACTCATTGTTACAAACATAGGAGACGAGAGAGACACACACAAACACAGCCACGTGATCGAGCCTAAATAATAAACAAGCAAATGTTAAATACCTCGGGGTTGCGTCCCAAATGGAACACTCTTCTCTAGGTCCTGGTCAAACGTAGTGCACTATAAAGGGCCCCGTCACCTGCAAGGAGCCTCAGACGTGTTCGATGATGTGGGTGGGCTGGCCTCATGCCTGTCAGTCAGTAGAGGACTGTTTGAAGAGCGGCCCTGAAGTCTCTTACATATTTGAGAGAGCGATTGCCAGCGGGTCATAGAAAGGGGGATACCCAGACATTGCCAGACAAGCAGAGGCAGAAGGGTGGACTGTGTCTGTGTGTGTAGAGATGTTTGCTTTGTATCCTGCTGCTGGTTGGGAGGTATGTGTGTGTGTGTTGCGTGTCAGAGACTGTCAGTGTAGATCAGGCTGTTCCTAAGGCCTAGCTAGCTGTCACACACACACACACACCGTGGGGAGTTCTGCCGGGGTTCTAACTCTGAATCGACTGTGGGAAAGAGAGTGAGAGGGAAATAGTAAACTGTTTACAGCAGGGCTCTCCAACTCTGCTGATGGAGAGCTACCCTCCGATAGGTTTACACTCCAACCCCAGTTGTAACTAACTTGATTCAGCTTGTCAATCAGGTAATTATTAGTATCAAGTGTGCGAGATTAGAGTTTGGGTAAAAACTACAGGATGGTAGCGCTCCAGGAACAGGGTTGGAGAGCCCTGGTGTACAGTATATTCATAGCATGTTTGCCTCCTATTATTCATGATGGGAAGGAAATGGTGGATTGGTGCGAACAGATGCATTATGCTGTGCACATCTGATTTATTGTATCTATACAGGGGTAAAATTGTGCATAAGAAAACAAAGTCATGGATGTACAGTATACTTTGCATATGTGGCTTATTGATATACGGCAATATAATTGTGCAATATCAAACAGATGCATTCTTCTTGTAAATAGTTCTTGCATGGAAATGCTAACAATGTATGTGTCCCAAACAGCATCATATCCACTATATAGTGCTATGCAACATTTGTTGGATTTAACCTTTCATTTAGTTTAGTATTGTGTAGTGATATACAGTACCAGTCAAATGTTTGTATTTATTTGTACTATTTTCTACATTGTAGAATAATAGTGAAGACATAACAACTATGAAATAACACATATGGAATCATGTAGTAACCAAAAAAGTGTTTTAGATTTTAGATTCTTCAAAGTAGCCGCCCTTTGCCTTGATTGACATCATTGCACACTCTTGGCATTCTCTCAACCAGCTTCACCTGGAATGCTTTTCCAACAGTCTTGAAGGAGTTCCCACATATGCTGAGCACTTTGATGGCTGCTTTTCCTTCACTCTGTGGTCCAACTCATCCCAAACTATATCAATTGGGTTGAGGTAGGGTGATTGTGGAGGCCAGGTCATCTGATGCAGCACTCCATCACGCTCATTCTTGGTCAAATAGAGCTTACCCAACCTGGAGGTGTGTTGGGTCATTGTCCTGTTGCAAAAAAAAGGTTGTTCCACTAAACGCAAATCAGATGGGATGGTTTATTGCTGCAGAATTCTGTGGTAGTCATGCTGGTTAAGTGTGCCTTGAATTCTAAACAAATCACCAACAGTGTCACCAGTAAAGCTCCCCCACACCATCTCACCTCCTTTTCCATGATTCACGGTGGGAACCACACATGTGGAGATCATCCATTCACCCACTCTGCATCTCACAAAGACACGGTGGTTGGAACCAAAAATCTCAAATTTGGACTCATCAGACCTAAGGGTAGATTTCCACCGGTCTAATGTACATTGCTTGTGTTTCTTGGCCCAAGCAAGTCGGTTCTTGTTATTGGTGTCCTTTAGTAGTGGTTTCTTTGCAGCAATTCGACCATGAAGGCCTGATTCACACAGTCCACTCTGAACATTTGATGTTGAGATGTGTCTGTTACTTGAATTCTGTGAAGCATTTATTTGGGCTGCAATCTGAGGTGCAGTTAACTCTGCTGCAGAGGATAAGTTCATCAGAGGTAACTCTGGGTCTTCCTTTCCTGTGGCGGTCCTCATGAGAGCCAGTATCAACAGCTTCATGATGACTTCAATAGAAATCTCTATTCTGATCACACAAGATCCCCTGGCCTGGCACATTTACAGCAAGGGAACACACCATCTTAACACGAATTAAACAACCATGTCACTAGCCTGGCACAGCAGTCTAAGGCACTGCATCGCAGTGCTTGAGGTGTCACTACAGACCCGGGTTCGATTCCTGGCTGTGTCATAACCGGGAGTCCCATATTTGGCCCAGTGTTGTCTGGGTTAGGGGAGGTTTTGGCTGGGGGGGGGGCTTTACTTGGCTCATCTCGCTCTAGCAACTCCTGGCGGCCGGGCGGCCAGGCTGACTTCGCTCAACTTCGGTCGACACATTGGTGCAATTGGCTTCTGGGATAAGCAGGTGTGTGTTAAGGAGTGCGGTTTGGCGGGTTATGTTTATAAGATTTATGACTCGACCTTCACCCCTGCAGCAATGAGACAATATCATAATTGGATATCACGAAATTGTGGAGAAAAAGGGGGTAAAATACAACAACAAAAATGTAGGCTGTGCCAAAAGGCACCCTATATAGTGCACTACTTTTGACCAGAGCCCTGTTCCATTCGGGACACTCTACACACCAATTCATGCGATGAAGTCATTGATAGTTCAAATAGAACAGCTGTTTCCAGTGGTTGAAAACATGCTACATGTGCCAAAGCTCAGGATTAACACGTTCTACTTGTTACCACACGTGATACTATAAACATGTGTCAACTGAATGGGTTAATGGGTTTTTTCCTTTGGCAGAGAGAGACAGAGAGAACATGGAAAGTAATCAATCTGACTAACACTATCGTCAGATCGTGAAACTTTACTTTTGTACAGCCAACTTAAAGTAAACTATTAGAAGAGGTCATCAGAAGAGACTTGGAATTGTACTTAAATTTCATATTCTGGTCAGATTCAGAAGGCTTTGTGGTTCCGTTGTGGGGTAGCAACTAGCTGATAACATCTACGATATGTTTGCATCAGTGGAGACATCAAATGGAATTGCATCAAACACCTGGAAACCATGTGTTTGATGTATTTGATACCATTCCACTGATTCTGCTCCAGTCATTACCACAAGCACGTTTTCCCCAATTAAGGTGCCACCAACCTCCTGTGGTTTGCACAAAGAGGAGATATTGATTGTCGACAGTTGAGCCTTCTATTACAGTAAAGGGCTCTGGTCAACAGTGTTTTGGGCATTCAGCCAACAAGCTGTCCCTGAGTAAAGTTTGGCTTAGGTGAAATAGTGTCCTCTGTCTTGAACAAATCTTCAGCAAGGTGCCAAAGCCGAAAACTTATACTTCAGACACCCACTCTTGCCTAGTGGTTAGAGCGTTGGGCAAGTAACCGAAAGGTTGCTGGATCTAATTCCTGAGCTGACAAGGTAAATATCTGTCATTCTGCCCCTGAACAAGGCAGTTAACCCACTGTTCCCTGGTAGGCCGTCATTGTAAATAAGAATTTGTTCTTAACTGACTTGCCTAGTTAAATAACAATTCTGTCAGTCAACAGGAAAAGAAAGCTTCATGAACTATGCATGAGTATAATCTCCAGATAGTAATCCTTTGCAGTTAATAGTTAGGTCGCTGTGCCAAAAGGCACCCTATTCCCTATATAGTGCACCACCTTTGACCAGAGCCCTATGCCATTCGTGACGCATGACACACCAGTTCATGTGATGAAGTCATTGATAGTTCAAATAGAACAGCTGTTTCCAGTGGTTGAAAACATGCTACATGTGCCAAAGCTCAGGATTAACACGTTCTACTTGTTACCACACGTGATACTATAAACATGTGTCAACTGAATGGGTTAATGTGTTTTTTCCTTTGGCAGAGAGAGAGAGAGAACATGGAATGTAATCAATCTGACTAACACTATCGTCAGATCGTGAACATGTAGTTTTGGACACCAAGTAATAATAAAGTTAACTTAGAGTAAACTATAAGAGGAGGTCATCAGAAGAGACTTGGAATTGTACTTACGTTTCATATACTGGTCAGATTCAGAAGGCTTTGTGGTTCCGTTGTGGGGTAGCAACTAGCTGATAACATCTATGATATGCACCAGTTTGATGCACCAGTGGAGGCATCAAATGGAATGGCATCAAACACCTGGAAACCATGTGTTTGATACCATTCCACTGACTCCGCTCCAGTCATTACAACGGGCCCGTTCTCCCCAATTAAGGTGCCACCGACCTCCTGTGGTTTGCACAAAGAGGAGATATTGATAATCGACAGCTGACCCTCCTACTGTAGTAAAGGGCTCTGGTCAACAGTGTTTTGGGTATTCAGCCAACAA
This sequence comes from Oncorhynchus mykiss, assembly GCF_057628025.1. Lineage (NCBI taxonomy): Eukaryota > Metazoa > Chordata > Actinopteri > Salmoniformes > Salmonidae > Oncorhynchus > Oncorhynchus mykiss. The sequence goes on from NC_143040.1 coordinate 38,846,585, forward strand.
TCTGTCCCTGGGTAGAGTTTGGCTTAGGTGAAATAGTGTCCTCTCTCTTGAAGAAATCTTCAGCAAGGTGCCAAAGCCAAAAACCTTTACTTCTTGCCTAGTGGTTAGAGCGTTGGGCAAGTAACCGAAAGGTTGCTGGGTCGAATTCCTGAGCTGACAAGGTAAAAATCTGTCGTTCTGCCCCTGAACAAGGCAGTTAACCCACTGTTCCCTGGTAGGCCGTCATTGTAAATAAGAATTTGTTCTTAACTGACTTGCCTAGTTAAATAAACTAAAAATAAAATATTAAATACACACGTCTTATAGCGTCAAGGCCTTCTGGCCAGAGTTGGGTAGGTTACTTTCTAAATGTAACCTGTTACAGTTAACAGTTAGCTGTCCAAAATTGTCATCAGTAATGTAGCTTTTGAATTACCCAAACTCAGTAACGCAATCTGATTACTTTCAGTTACTTATGGATTTACTTTCCCCTTAATGTGATGCTCCAGAACTTTTGTATAATTTCAGCAGCTATTTTTGAAAGTGGTGCTCAGATCAGTTTCTGCGATGTTACCAACCATCATATTAAAGTAAACTTGGAGTCACGCAATGATATGTTGTGTGGTCCTCTCACTAAGACTTGGGGAAATCATGCAGTTTATTATGTTGGGGTCACATGCTATCGGAGTTATCGGAAGTTCTTAATTCTGACTGGAACGTTTCACTTGAACAACCCCCCCCCAAATTGGAATTACAAAATGTTGTTATCTTTTTCAACCAAAAGATGATAACAAATCAGTTTTTGACAACCACAATATTGTGTATGTTAAGCAAGCTAGCTAACTTTATCATAAACAATGTTAGCTAGCTTATCAAGCTAGCTAAAATCTTATTGGTTGAAGAATTGCACCCGAATGAAATAAAGTTGGATTTTCGACATCACAATAAGGAAATAAGAATCTCAGACGAACAGGTAAACGCAGCATTCGGCTACAGATTAAATAAATTAGGATGAACTTCAAAGGGTGGTGAAAGTGGACGGTAATGAGTTTGATGCCCTATTCCAATAAAGATCAAGGGTCTTATTCTGGTCACAAGATGATCGATGCTTGGCTGCTGTTTGACAAATAAAAATTATCTTGCTCTTTTGTCCATAATATTTCATCATGTAGGTATGCTATACACGGGAGCTGTTGGCTAGAGCGCACGTGCCAATACATTGTGGGCACTTTCAATATAACGCAATAGTTTTGGTGACAAAACCATCAGTAGAGTTGAAAATGCAATGGAAACCCATTCAACTTTGATTTAATATTCAGCACATGGAAATTTAACGCAAAAGTTATTTTTATGTGCACTACATCGTCACGCACAGCCTTTTATCCGCAACAGGTCAATTTGATCGAAACACATCTGTTATGGGAAAATTGTTTTATGCACATTTTTGAATATCACCAATTGGATAGAAATCTAGCTAGAGAGAAAGATGTCATAATATATTTTTTTCTGAATTTAAAAGTAATCCAAAAAGTAATCATCTAGTTTTTTTTAAGTATCTGTAATCTGATTACAGTTGAAAAACAATTGTGAACAGATTACATGTAACTGATTTCATGTGCTTTTTCATTACTCCCCAACCCTGCTTCTGACAGACAAATACTACTACTACACACACACACACACATGCACGTAGACACACACACAATACAAATCCACTATAACCCAGTGAGTGTGTTGACTGTTGAATGATTGGGACAGAACATTGAGTGTCTGTGAAGAAATATGTCTGAGTATACAGGAATGAAAATGGATCCAATTATAATCATAATTTCTTCACAGAGGCAGATATTGAATTTCACACATCTCCCTTAAAGCTGAACATAAATGCAGATTTCCTGGAATTGCAGAGGCCAATTCAAACCAAACATATTATTTTCTCAAGGGGACCCTTGGAAATACTCATAAAGAAGCCCCCATTGCAGATACATTGAGTTCTTTAGGGAAAATAATACCATAGTACAAAAAATATATATATATTGGCAAGGATACCCTTAAAAAAACTTGGAAAAGTCCCAGTTGGAGAAAGATAGAGAACTGTCGGGAGAATAACTGTACATGGAAAGATTTAGGACACAATGTTCAGAGTGTTTCAGGTAGATATAGAAATGCATATAGAAATGCAGAAGTTCTCTAGTGTCAATTCAACAAGGTAGAGAATTCCACCTGTTAGTGTTCTATGACTAGCCTGGATGCCAGTCTGTTTGGTGCTCTCCATACTCCTCGTGGAATTGTCATGTTTGGTGTTACAATGAGTGACAAGGAGTTGACAAGATAGTAGAAACAGATCTGTGACCAGGCTATTCTGACAATGACACCATTCCATTTTCTCTGTAATATGCTGAATGCTAAGACCTGCTGAGTCTGGTGCCCTGTGCCCTGGCAAAGAGCCTATCCAGCTGTAGTGTCTGTTGAAGCAACACTAATAGCCCTGCCCCGGCCGGGAGAGAAGCAATTTACTGTCACGTATACTCCCTCTCAGGCCTCTAGGTCATCAGGCTGTTGATTATCCCGCACACCTGTCACCATCGTCAAGCGCACCAGCGCCTCATGACACTCACCTGGACTCCATCACCTCCTTGATTATTCCCGATATGTGTCATTCCCCTTGGTTCTTTCCTCAGGTGTTATTGACTCTGTTTCATGTTGGTGCGTTGTTTGTGTTTCATGTTTCACTCCCTGTACTTGCTTCCCGACTCTCAGCGCACTCGTTACATTTACCTTCAAATCACAGCCAGATAACAAGACCAATGTTTGACTATTGCCAAAACTTCCTTGGAAATAATGCCAGCACTTTTGGGGGGATCACTAGTTAGTGGCTGGCATGTTCTATTATGTCATTGTTGTTTACTCACAGCCATTGTTAGGACCAGTCCTGTAGCTCTCTGTCTGCATCCCAAATGGCACCCTATTCCCTACATAACACACCAATTTTGATCAGAGCCCTATGGGCCCAGGTCAAAAGTAGTGCACTGCATTCTCTGTAGCTTTCTGGGGTTTGAAAACATTCAGTCACACTGGGGGGACCTGTGTGTGTGTGTGTATGTGATGCACCAAGCTACCCCCGAAACAGCGCCCCTCTGTCTTACAACATGTAGCCCATGTATCTGATCCTGTCTGGACAAAAAAGAATGACATGCCATACTCTTTTTGGCCCGACAGCATCAGATACATGCGCAACACATACAATTCCAGTCAAATGTTTGGATACACCTACTCATTAGGGTTTTTCTTTATTTTTACTCTCTTCTACATTGTAGAATAATAGTGAAGACATCAAAACTATTAAATAACACATATGGAATCATGTAGTAACCAAAAAAGTGTTGAACAAATCTATATATATTTAATATTTGAGAATCTTCAAAGTAGCCACCTTTTGCCTTGATGACAGCTTTGCACACTTTTGGCATTCTCTCAACCAGCTTCCCCTGAAATCCTTTTCCATCAGTCTTGAAGGAGTTCCCACATATGCTGAGCAATTGTTGGCTGCTTTTCCTTCACTCTGTGGTCCAACTCATCCCAAACTATCTCAATTGGGTTGAGGTAGGGTGATTGTGGAGGCCATGTCATCTGATGAAGCACTCCATCACTCTCATTCTTGATCAAATAGCGCTACCCAACCTGGAGGTGTGTTGGGTCATTGTCCTGTTGAAAAACAAATGATAGTCCCACAAAGCGCAAACCAGATGGGATGGCGTATCGCTGCAGAATGCTGTCGTAGCCATGCTGGTTAAGTGTGCCTTGAATTCTAAATAAATCACTGACAGTGTCACCAGCAAAGCACCCCCACACCATCACACCTCCTCCTCCATTCTTTACGGTGGGAACCACACATGTGGAGATCATCCGTTCACCTACTTTGCATCCCACAAAAACACGGCGGTTGGAACCAAAAATCTCAAATTTTGGACAGATTTCCACCGGTCTAATGTCCATTGCTCGTGTTTCTTGGCCCAAGCAAGTCTCTTCTTCTTATTGGTGTCCTTTAGAAGTGGTTTCTTTGCGGCAATTCGACCATGAAGGCCTGATTCACATAGTCTTCTCTGAAAAGTTGATGTTGAGATGTATCTGTTACTTGAACTCTGTGAAGCATTTATGTGGGCTGTAATTTCTTAGGCTGCTAACTCTAATGAACATATCATCTGCAGCAGAGGTAACTCTGGGTCTTCCATTCTTGTGGCAGTCCTCATGAGAGCCAGTTTCCTCATAGCGCTGGATGGTTTTTGCGACTGCCCTTTCAAAGACACTTCTTGACATTTTTCGATTTGACTGACATTCATGTCTTAAAGTAATGATATACTGTCGTTTCTCTTTGCTTATTTGAGTTGTTCTTGCCATATTATGGACTTGGTCTTTTACCAAATAGGGCTATCTAATGTATACCACCTCTACCTTGTCACAACACAACTGACTGGCTCAAATGCATTAAGAAGGAAAGAAATTCCACAAATGATCTTTTAACAAGGCACACCTGTTAATTGAAATGCATTCCAGGTGACTACGTCATGAAGCTGGTTGAGAGAATGCCAAGAGTGTGCAAAGTTCATGAAGGCAAATGGTGGCTACTTTGAATAATCTCAAATATAAAATATATTTTGATTTGTTTAAAAATGTTTTGGTTAATACATGATTTGTTATTTCATATTTTTGATGTCTTCACTATTATTCTACAATGTAGTGTTATGACCATATTATAACAGTTTCTGACAAGCATTTCACTGCACATGTGACAAATAACATGTGATTTGTTTTGACTTGCACTGCCATTTATGTTATGGGTTATTCTGACTATTCTCTCATCATTGACTTCATATACTTATTTCAGCAATTTTAGTTTTTTCTGTATAGTTGTCTAATGTTGGTGGGGCATATTATTCTGTTTTCATGTTAGTCCTAAGCCACTGTGATAAATATAATTGTTTTTCTTGTGTGTATTTTTTAACAAAGCTGAGATTTACTTTGTAGTCTAAAGTGTATTAATACAGGTAAAATCAGTTGCTGACACAGACATGGTGTCATAGCAGGAAGATGGGAATGTTGTAAATGCAGAGGATGTGAGTTCAACTCCCAGGAAAGGACATGTTAAATAATAATTACTGAACAAATAACAATGCACAATGTAGTCAAAGTATGTCAAATATGTCAGTTGAAAACCGTGTATGTTAAAAGCACTGTGTATTCTAATGATTCACTTTTGCCTGCAGGGCATCGCCTACGAAATATAATGTGAAAATATGAATCCACATGTGAAACATTCATGTGAAATATCATCATGTGAATTGTTCCAAAACAAATGGTTTCATATGATTTCACATGTGCAAAACTGTTATGTTCCCCAGTTTCTGTGTTGTAGTTTGTATTTGAGTGTGTGTGTGTTTCAGGAGATGGCTTCCTGAATTCTCCCCAAGCAGCTGATTGGTCAGCCCCGTTGATGATTGGAGCTGACCCCGCCCCCTCGTCAAGTTACAGCTGTGTCCGATTAGACTCCTTCTGTAGCTATATAAAAGCCAGTGTTCTGTTCAGAAGAGACAAGATTGCAGAAAGATCATTGCTGAGAGATGATGCCTGAGAGAGGAGGCTGATGCCTGAGAGAGAGGAGGCTGATGCCTGAGAGAGATGAGGCTGATGCCTGAGAGAGAGGAGGCTGATGCCTGAGAGAGAGGAGGCTGATGCCTGAGAGAGAGGAGGCTGATGCCTGAGAGAGAGGAGGCTGATGCCTGAGAGAGAGGAGGCTGATGCCTGAGAGAGAGGAGGCTGATGCCTGAGAGAGGAGGCTGATGCCTGAGAGAGAGGAGGCTGATTGCTGAGGGTTATAGCATATGTTGGTTGTTTCTCAGGCAGTTGGTATGTACTAGGTTAGTTGTAGATGGGAGCAGCTTTGGTATGTTCTGTGTGAGTTTGTTGCTCAGTTAGAGCATATTTGATGTCCTGTATTTCTCAGTGTGTTTGTGAAATTGTTTATAATATTCTGTTTCATTTGTTCCCAGGGGGTAAGGGGAAGGCACCTAGGGAGTGCTTAGGCAAGAGGCCTGTGGGCATACATATACCCGTAGTATATTCACTGTCTAGGCACACTAGGTAAGACCTGGGTGGACCGCCCCCTGTGTTTTGGTTGGCGCACCAGGTGGTGTTAGGTAAGTAGTGGGTAGGCAGGTAAGGTAGGAGAGGGGGCTTTGATATTTACTTTCTTTACTTTGGTTCCGTCACAGCCCCTTTTCCACAAAATTACCGCGTGACGGAATAAATTCCTTGTAAACGGTACAATTCTCTGCCTTTTGTCATCCTTACTCGCACCTACAGTCCATACCTCTTTCACTTCACGTTGAGTTGTAGCAAGGTGTTGCGTTCCCACTTCATAGAGGCGTGCGAAACAAAAACAAGAGGAAATGTTACATGAAACCTTCTGGAAAAAGAAGATACTCGACAAGAATGAAGGAGTACATCCAAATCATCTTGGCTCCTGGACTCTGTCCATGAATTTCAAGGCAGCGTTGAAACAATGACTGGTAAATGATCCAGGACGAGCTCAGTTAATCCCTACCATTGTGACAATGAGTCGTCATAATGCTGCATCAAATGTACATGATCTTAGGGGCATTGACAAACACAATGTAAGTAATTTAATTTATGTACCCCTAATTGCACTGAATAAATCTGTTTATGCTACAGCTATTGTAATCATGAGCCTATAAACCAGATTTACACTCTTAGCACTGAGGCGGTGTGCAATAGTAGGAAGACCACTTTTGGGCAGCTCAACCTGCACTATCAGCTCCAATATAAATAACATGAGCAAGTCTACCTCTGATAAGCTTCCCAGTAAAGCATTAACAATCAAACAACCCAGAAAAGTGCTAAAAATAGCCCATCTTAACACATGTAGCCATAGAAACAAGGTCCATGAAGTCAATAACTTGCTTGTAACAGATGACATTTATATTCTGACTATCTCTGAAACTCACTTAGATAATACCTTTGATGATACAGTGGTAGCAAGACAGAAATGCCAACGGAGGCGGTGTTGCTGTCTACTGTATATTCAGAACCACATTCCTGTAAAGCTTAGAGACAATCTAATGTTAAATACTGTTATAAATAATATGGCTACAGGTTCATCTGCCTCACCTAAAGCCCATTCTAGTGGGAAGCTGCTAAAGACCACAAAGTGCTAACCGTCAGTATCTGGATAATACGTGTGAAATGCTTGATAATGCCTGCAACCTGGATCAGGTTGTCAGTCAACCTACCAGGGTAGTTACAAACAGCACAGGAATTAAATTATGTATTGATCACATTTTTACTAACGCTGCAGATATTTGCTTTAAAGCTGTATCCAAATCCATAGGATGTAGTGATCACAATAGAATAGCCATATCTAGGAAAACCAAAGTTCCAAAGGCCGGGCCTAATATAGTGCATAAGAGGACATATACATTAAGTTTTGTAGTGATTCATATGTTGATGATGTAAATAATATTTGCTGGTCTGTGGTGTGTAATGAGCAACCAGGTGCGTAACTTGACTCATTTATGAAACTACTTATTCCAGTTACTAATAAGCATGCCCCCATTAAGAAAATTACTGTAAAAACTGTTAAATCGCCTTGGATTTATGCGGAATTGAAAAATTGCATGATTGAGAGGGATGAGGTAAAAGGTATGGCAATTAAGTCTGGCAGCCCAACTGATTGGCAAACGTACTGCAAATTAAGAAATCATGTGACCAAATTAAATTTAAAAAATAAAGAAATAAACTACACTATGAAACAAAGATAAAATATATAAAGAATGATGGTAAAAAAGCTTTGGAGCACCTTAAATGATATTTTCGTAAAAAAAAGCTAACTCGGCTCCTTCATGTATTGAATCAGATGGCTCATTCATCACAAAGCCCACTGATATTGCAAACTACTTTAATGACTTTAATTGGCAAAATAAGCTAACTTAGGGATGACATGCCAGCAACAAACGCTGACACTACACATCCGAGTATATCGGACCAAATTATGAAAGGCAAGTATTGTACTTTTGAATTCCGTAAAGTCAGTGTGGAAGAGGTGAAAAAATGATTGCGGTCTATCAACAATGACAAGCCACCAGGTTCTGACATCTAGATGGAAAGTTACTGAGGATAATAGCAGACAATATTGCCACTTTCCAAATGTTCAATTTAAGCCTACTAGAGAGCGTGTGCCCTCAGGCCTAGAGGGAAGCTAAAGTCATTCCACTTCCCATTAATAGTAAAGCCCCCTTTACTGGCTCAAACAGCCGACCAAACAGCCTGTTACCAACCCTTAGTAAACTTCTGGAAAAAATGGTGTTTGACCAGATACAATGCTATTTTACAGTAAACAAATTGACAACAGCATTTCAGCATGCTTATAGGGAAGGACACTCAACAAGCACAGCACTTACACAAATGGCTGATGATTGGCTGAGATAAATTGATGATAAAATGATTGTGGGGGCTGTCTTGTTAGATTTCAGTGCAGCTTTTGACATTGTTGATCATAGTCTGCTGCTGGAAAAAACATATGTGTTATAGCTTTACACCCCCTGCTACAATGTGGATAAAGAGTTACTTGTCTAACAGAACACAGAGGGTGTTATTTAATGGAAGCTTATCAAATATAATCCAGTTAGAATCAGATGTCTTCAATTAAGTTAAACATCAAATGAATAACTGTATGTTTATCAGTTTGTTTTGACCAATTCAATTTGTCATATTGTATTTCTAGAAATATTGATAGTGGATTAAGTGTGCGTGGGGAATAGAGTGGCAATGCTGCAGTGCAACAGAGGTAACTCTGGGTGGCGGTCCTTATGACAGCCAGTTTCATCATAGCGCTTGATGATTTTTGCCACTGCACTTGAAGAAACTTTCAAAGTTCTTGACATTTTCCAAATTGACTGACCTTCATGTCTTAAAGTAATGATGCTGTCGTTTCTCTTTGCTTATTTGAGCTGTTCTTGCCATAATATGGACATGGTCTTACCTTGTCACAACACAACTGCTTGGCTCAAACGCATTAAGAATGAAATAAATTCCTCAAATGAACTTTTAACAAGGCACACCTGTTAATTGAATTGCATTCCAGGTGACTACGTCATAAAGCTGGTTGAGAAAATGCCAAGAGTGTGCAAAGCTGTCATTAAGGCAAAGGGTGGCTATTTTGAAGAATTTCAAATATAAAATATATTTTGATTTGATTAACACTTTTTTGGTTACTACATGATTCCAAATGTGTTATTTCATAGTTTTGATGTCTTCACTATTATTCTACTATGTAGTGTTATGACCATATTATAACAGGTTATGACTGTGAAGTGTCTGTCCTATATCTGAGAGATATAAGAAAGCTCAGGAGTTTTTCCCCCCGAGAAAATACCTGTATACCTTTGACGTGGAAATGCCCTATTCACTTCCATACCTTTTTGGGCCCGGTACCATGTTACCTTCAGACGAGTCCTGTGACACTTGTGACACACCATTTGGGCGCGGCAGACATTTCAGTGAGAAGACCAATTTTCGAGATGTCTCCTGGTCTGACAAACACCACTGTAGCTTTGTCACCTTCCACCGCAGATGCAGAAGGCCCAAATCGGTGGATGCAGTGGATTTTGATGCAGCCCATGCAAAAAAATATATATATCTAGCTTTAACAGATGGATTTTGATGGGTTTTCTTTTTTTTCATGCATTTTGCCTCGAGCGGAGCATGGGGGGGCTCAAGCTGAGAAATGACTTTTTTTTATGGCCAGCTCATGAGACCCCTTCATGATGTGAGGCCTAAGGCAATCGCCTCTTCTGCCTAATGGTAAGTTTGCCAGTGAGCACAGCAACACTGTCATTTGAAATCTGTTATTCAATTGAACCTTCGCTTTCTATTTATAAAATCAATGCAGTGTGTTGTTTTACAGTTATTCTGCACTGATTCCAATACAGACAAGCTGGTATCGCAGCTTAATCACACAACAAATATGAATGTGTTGTGTAAGGAGTTTATTTCCACAATGGGAGTGAATCCATGTAAGGAGAAGAAACATGAACTGAGCCATATGGAACTGATGCTCATATTCCCGGTGTTATCCCTTGTTTTTGTGATATTTCATTATTATGTAATGTACAATACAGTTGTGGCTGTTGTATATCCTATTCTCTGTTGTGTAGTGTGGGTTAACCCTGAGGAGGTTCTAAGGGCCTCTGCAGCCTGAGTGTGCCTACTGGGCACAGTTCAACATCTAGTTTTGATTTACATTTGGTTCAGGTGTCAACTAATGTGAACTCAATGTGAAATCAACAACAAATTAAGGTTAAAATGTGGGTGAAAAAAAAGATGAAATGCCCTTGTGTTGATGACTTTTTACAAATCTAATCAGTTTTCCACTTTGATTCAACATCATTGCATAGATTTTGTGGGTTGAAATTACATGGAAACAAAGTTGATTCAACCAGTTTTTGCCCAGTGGGTGAGGTCTTGCCATGCATCTCTAATGGACTATATAGCTTTACTATCCCCAGGTTGTCATGGGGCCATGAAGATGTGTCTGGGGCTGATATGGGATTGGGCTTGAGTCTCAAAAGTCCTCCCTATCTTCCTTGACCTTCCCACATCTCCTTTGTGACGATGAACTAAATGTCTCCATTTGCTTTGGAGGTTGCATTATATTCTATTCAGTCCTTTCACCTTTTAATTGAGCTAAAGATCAAGCATGTCCTGTTAAAACTCACACAGAGAAGGAGTGGTGTCACCTATAAGAGCATGAACAACAGTAGGTTGCGTTCCAAATGACACCCTATTGCCTATGTAGTGCACTACTTTTGACCTGGGCTCCTAGGGCTCTGGCCAAAAGTAGTGCACTATATAGGGAATAGGGTGCCATTTGGAATATGATGGCATTTGGGAGGCCCCCTATGGAAAAATCACATGAATTTCACATGTGAACACGTGATCTCGTGTGATATCAAGTGATTTAATGTAAAGTTAATGTGATAACATGTAAAAACATGTGAAGCAACATGTGATAACCTAAAAATACACGTGACAACATGTGAGCATGTGAGATTAATGTGAAATAAATATGACAACATGGGGATGCAAAATTTCAACATGTGATGCATGACACTACACATGCCAACATTTGAACACGTGAAAACCCAAATGTCTTTTAGAATATTTTAGTTTGGAAGGCATAATTTACATGAATTCAATTTAAACAGTAATGGTCCCATGCAGGTTTTGTCTAGTTCCCAGTTTGTTCCAGGGACGTCCTCAAGGACGTTGTGTCATGGTCCCCTGGAGGTTATGGTCCAGTTGCGGTTAAAATATGGGAAATCTAGCCTAGTGGTTAGAGTGTTGGACTACTAACCGGAAGGTTGCAAGTTCAAACCCCCGAGCTGACAAGGTACAAAACTGTCGTTCTGCCCCTGAACAGGCAGTTAACCCACTGTTCCTAGGCCGTCATTGAAAATAAGAATTCGTTCTTAAATCTGACTTGCCTAGTTAAATAAAATAAAAAGTTACAGCAGTTAATGTTAAGACAGTGTGCTGATTTGAATTCACAACCTCTTGGTTGCTACCTGAAGTGCATGCAGGTATGTGGTCTATCAGAAATGAGTATTCAACAATGGTATAAAGTATACTACCACACTCAAAAAACAAGGGCAGGATTAGGGTACACTACAGTTTGGTACCTTGTAGGTATACCAGAACATTTTTCCACACAATATTTTAAATATAAGGTAGGATCATCACTGCACTTTGATAGGTGGGTGCAATGTATTGGTGGGACTCATTAGCATATTTGGGGGCTTGGTCAAATATGCAGTGTGTGTATTTGTGCCAACCGTCAGTGGAAGTGTTGCAGCAGTTTAAGTGTTTGATGCTTATTCCGATGCAAGTAGAGGACCTCCTTTGACACCGTTTGTTCTGTCAACTTTGTAAGAGAATCTGCCAGTAATGAGTTGCACTCTGAAGAGGTTATTGTGCATTTCCCAGTAGCTTAGCAGCAACTTGTTGCTGTGAATTTGTAATTTCTTAACTGGAAACTACTGGTCAGTAAGTTATTGTAAAAGTCACAATAACTTACTGGCAACATTTTATTTTTGTACACCAGGGAACAACACTGTACCATAACCGTACACTTATTTTTTGAGTGTTTGGATATATGTTCTTGGTAACAAATAACCATATGGTGGCACTGCTGCTTAATGTCAAGTGTCCCTGAACACTGCTTCTTTTTAGTTGGTGTTGTCAAATAATCACACAATTATTGACTTGATTCCAGGCAACTTTCTGCAGAAATGTATTCTGTGGCCGATCTCTGTCACAGCCATAGACCTTGTGTCGAAGCAGGAAATTCAGGTTGCTGTCATCTAATGACAGCCTAGATGACAGCCTTTTCTTAAAGTATGGGTTGCGACCTGTTAATAGGGGGTCGCAACGTGCCAGAGTAAATGTGATAATGATTTAATTAATTACTGGAATTGATTTGGCACATGCGCTCTCTGCTTAAGCAGCGGTCTCTGCTTAGTTTGGACATGCCCGTGTGCTTCGCAGTTTACCGGATCTTTTTACTTCCGTTTTCTTGAAGATCACTCTGCGACACACACGCTGCAGCGCTGTCCTTCAGCAGCAGATGATGCGCTGTCTGCCACTAACTTGACATTCCCACTTGCCATCACTCACCGCTGTCATCAAATGGACTCATGCTAGCCACAAGTTCTGACTGCGCTCAATTGTCATGAAACGTATATACAGCGATGAGTTTCTCTCTCTTTCATACAAACGTATAACGAGGAGCGCCCACAATGTGTTTTGTGTGTGGGAGTGCTTAGTAATGAGTCTCTCATTACGAATAAATGAATTAAACAACACGTCCTGACCAAACATCCACAGCATGATGGTAAACCCAGGGAGTTCTTTCAGAGCAGGGCAGAATGCGCCAGGAAACAGTGCTTCGACAGTGGAAAAGTAAGCCAGCTTGCAAGGCATTGTTGTCATTTTATAACAGGTAAGCGGAAGTAAGGGAGTACTAACTAACTCTCATAGTAGTAGTGAGTTTCTCTTTCAAACAATCCCCTGGCCTTGTACACAGCAAATAATAGCTAACATTCGCCAAAGCAAGCTAGCTACTGATAGTGTAACCCGAGTAACAGTACAGATGAAGATGAAAATTATCAGGCCTACTGTACATCTTACTGTATAAATTATTGTTGAAAACTAGTCTAGCTTGGAACTGTTGCTATTAAAATACAATAATAATTGTTATTTTTAACTGGAATAAACTGATTGAAGCAAGATGTTTTTTGAGGCAAACACTCTACAGCAGGAAGCGGTCTCCTGCCTGACTGAGGAAGCAGTAGATGTTCTGGTCCAGTTTGGCACCACATACATATACGAGTCAGGGTTCTCAACTCTGACATACTTAAAAAACAAGTACAGAAACCATTTCAAAGCTGAGCATAACCTCAGTTTTGTACTGTCAAAAACGGAGCCCAGAATAGACATGCTCTCATTAGGATTGAGTGTGTTTTCTGGTCTACATCTGTGATGTGATCGGTCAGAATAAAAAATATGTATTGTATTTTAACAGCAACAGTTCCAACCTAGACAGATATGTAAGTGTTTTAAATGGGGGAAAATAAACATTAATATATATTTATATGGATATTTTATATAATTGTTATTTGTTTTTGTCTATATTGCATTTGTTTTAGGCATAAGGGCAATGAAATCTACCAATATTTATGTACAGTTGCATATTTTCCTAAACTTGGGTACCAGGAAAACACAGAATTTCTCATTTAGCTCCCAGGCTGAAAAAGTTTAAGATCCACTGATCTAAGAGGTTGTAAGTTCAAAAGTGTGCTAACCCCAAGTGTGCTAACCAATGTTGAGGTCAATTCCATTTAAGTTCCAGTCAAAGTGAACCCAATTGTATTTTACCGGTATAATAATTTAATTAGAATTGTAATTTCTGTTGTATATTCACAGACAAAATACAGTTCAGCTGTAGAAATACATTAAAACTTGCTTCCACTATTTTCACCGCAACTTAGTAGCTGGTAACTTACTTTAAAATGGCAATACATGTTTTTTAACAGTTTGTGCCATAAGCACATCTAAAGAATCCTATTAGTTTAAATGCAATTGCAAGTGAGGTATGCCAAGTTAATTTGCAGGATGGGCCAAAAATAACGCAAGTCCATTGCGATGGACAGTAAATATATAGCAAAACACTAGTACAGTATCCCATTAATGTAGAAATGTACTGTACAATGACTGTAAAATGTACCACAAAATTAACAGAAATGGCTAACAGTGTAGTGTCATCACATGTTGAACTAGATGATTTCACATGTGGACCATCACATAAATTTACACATGAAACGTGACGTTTCAAAATGTTTTTGGAACACCACGTGACATTTCACAGGTGAAAACATGTGATCAATTCCACATGTTATTGCTGTTCAGCTAAAATAGGACCCGGCCTGGGATTTGAATTTACAACCTGGATTTGAGATCTTTCTGCTGTGCCACAAAGTCTGTAGATTTTCCCTAAACATTCATTACCTACTGTATAATACATCTCTGCATTTAGCAAAAGAGAGCCACTGCTATTTTTCTATTTCTTATTGTTTACTTAAGTTTATTTACTAAATACTTTCTTATCATGTATTTTTTTCTTAAAACTGCATTGTTGGTTAAGGGCTTGTAAGTAAGTGGAACGATGTGCGCTGAGAGTTGGGAAGCAAGTTCAGGGAGTGTTTCAATAAATAAACGCAACATAAAACAAAACAAGAAACATGAACAACGCACAGACTTAACACTGGAACAGAAACAATAATGCCTGGGGAAGGAACCAAAGGGAGTGACATATATAGGGAAGGTAATCAGGGATGTGATGGAGTCCAGGTGAGTCTGATGACGTGCAGGTGCGCATAACGATGGTGTGCACCATAACGAGCAGCCTGATGACCTAGAGGCCAGCGAGGGAGCACACGTGACAGTAAGCATTTCACTGTAAGGTCTACCTACACCTGTTGTATTCGGACATGTGACAAATAAAATGTGATTTGTTTTGATTTGAACTGTCATTTATGTTATGGGCTATTCGGACTATTCTCTCATCATTGATTTCATATACTTATTTCAGAAATTTGAGAGTTTTCTGTATAGTTGTCTAATGTTTGTGGGCATATTATTCTGTTTTCACATTAGTCCTAAGCCACTGTGATAAATATAATTGTTTTTCTTGAGTGTATTTTTTAACAAAGCTGAGATTTACTTTGAAGAATAAAGTGTATTAATACAGATAAAATCAGTTGCTGACACAGGCATGGTGTCATAGCAGGAAGATGGGAATGCTGTAAATGCAGAGGATGTGAGTTCAACTCCCAGGAAAGGACATGTTAAATAATAATTACTGAACAAATAACCATGCACAATGTAGTCAAAGTATGTCAAATATGTCAGCTGAAAACCCTGTGTATTCTAATGATTAACTTTTGTCTGCAGGGCATCGCCTATGAAATATCGTGAAAATTTGAATCCACATGTGAAACATGAAATATTTTCACACGTAAAAATCCACATTATCACAATTGAAGTGTTCCAAAAACACATGGATTCACATGTGCAAAACAAGAGGAAATGTTACGTGAAATCTTCTGGCAATGAAAACATTTGATTTTCCACATGTGAAATCATGTTGTTTTTCCAGAAGGGACACACTGGGCTATAACATGTAAAGTTCCTATATGCACACACTGATGTCTTCAATTAAATTAAACATCAAATTAATAACTGCATGTTTATCAGTTTGACCAATTCAATTTGTCATATTGTCTTTCTATAAATATTGATAGTGGATTATGTGTGCGTAGGGAATAGAGTGGCAATGCTGCAACGCAGACACATTACAGAATGGATTCATCCCTTTTTAATATGGAAAGGCCATGCAGACTAAAGTTTCATTAGCCTACATAATAACTGGGAACTGGCAGTACAGCTCTGTTAGTGTGAGTCCGTTTAAGTGGCTTGCTTCGGGTGACAGCGGGAGATGTCCGGGCATTCTGTATTTTGAAAGCAGTGGAGGCTGGTGACTTGGTATAGACGAGGAACGCACAGAGATGACAAAGTGTATTTCAAAAATCGTCAAAGACTAATTATTTTAACCTAAAGCATTTAATAACGACATTTAAGGTACAATATTATGGGGAATGGGAATGAGAAGGCTACTTACACCGTGTTGGAAAGGGATCACAGCAGTGATTGATTGAGGCATGAGTTGAGGTGTTCAGAGGCTTGACCAGTGCAGGACAGGATTTGACTGGTAAGACAAAAAACTACAAGACAACACAGTACACAGTTTGACAAAATAGCTAAGAATGAGTTAGTCCAAGCAAGGAGTATAATCATTGATGTGTAATAATGTGATTGTGTATGTGATTGACTACATACAGTAATGAGAGAAAATTGATAGGGGGTACTCAGTGCTTGGAGGGGAAACATTCAATGTGCCAGTGGATGAGCAGGCACATGAGATGTGGCTTCAGTTCATGTCAGGAGAAAGTTGACAATTGTAGTGGAGTCGAGTACTCATCACCTCTTAATCAGGGAACAGGAGGGGACTTCCCTGTAAATACAAATAGCAGATACATTCCATTACATAGTAGGTTTGGACAACAAGTTTCTCTATGAACTTCAACTAAGACACCTCAAAATTCACGAGGTCAAACACAGACTGCGCATCTTGTCCACTTGACACATTAAAGTAGCCCTGTCACGCTCGTCGATGGAAGGATTGGACCACGGTTCCACATGTTTCATAAATATGAAACTCACCAAAAAACAATCTAGACCGTGACGTTCTGGGCTGCTCACAGGCAGCTACACAAAAACAAGATCCCACAAACAACAGGGGGGGAAAAGGCTGCCTAAATATGATCCCCAATCAGAGACAACGATAGACAGCTGCCTCTGATTGGGAACCATACCAGGCCAACAAATAAATAGAAAACATAGATTGCCCACCCTAGTCACACCCTGACCTAACCAAATAGAGAATTAAAAGGATCTCTAAGGTCCCAAGAAAAATTCCTGACTAAAGCCCTGATCTAATGATCTAGATTTCCAATGTTTAGGTGTAGCCTAGGCTGTTGCAACATTTCTGTCATGAGTTTTTGCTTGTGTCTGTCCGGAGTGATTATGTGTTATCATCTTTGCTAAATAAATACCGGAGGAAAGTGGAAAGCCTGAGCGCACGCTAAAAAATGTGCTGCGTCAACCTCTCTCTTTAATATAACGTTTCATGGATGAGGCGATGGAAGCTATCAAATAATTCGGAATTGTTTTTAACATCCCAGAAGAGACAGTTGAACGTTCCATATGTTCAGCAAGTAAAGCATCATAACATGCAATTACCTCTACAAGCTCCTTGTAGTTGCCCTTGTTAACGGAACTTTCCCTCTAGTCTTGTCCTCCTAAAAGCAAATTTTTACATGCCCTGCTTTTGTTTTTTCATTTAGCTGAACGATCGTTGTTCTTCAGGTCACTGCACCCACCTTTCGAGCAAGGCTCAGACGTTACAAAAAGCAGGTAAGGCCAGCAATAGCCTGATGAAAGGCTCCCTGTTAACCAGCTACACTTTTGATTCAAGTTTGTATTGAACGCCCTCACATTTTCATGAAGCTGGTCGACCCTCGCTTTTAATTCGCACCTTTTCCATGTATCCCAGAGAATGAAAGAGGTTCTTCAACAAAAAAGTCCACAACATTTTCGGCAGCGTTAGCCATTCTGGCGTACAAAACTGCACACTTGTGCTGGTAGCTAGCTAGCTACTGAAGTTAGCAAAGCAAAATTAAATAAATTGCACTTACTGAACACAAAAATAAAGTTCTAAAACAAAGAAAACTATTTATAATATACCTCCTCCATTTCATGTAATTTGAAAAAACGATTTAATAAATTTAATAATATCCCAAAAATGCTAAACTATCGCTCTTCACTCATATTCTCTATCCAACAATCTCACCAAGCCTCTCAACACATAGAACCCCCATAATGATCTGTTGGAAAATGGGAAGATTGTTCCTTCTCACTAACTCACTAGGTTCATTCTCTGATCCTAATACTATGATTGGATGGACAACATGTCAGTTCATACTGCAAAAGCTTTGATTGGTTGGAGGACGTCCTCTGGAAGTGGTCAGAATTACCATGTATGTCTATGGAAGGGGGTGAGGCCTACGAGCCTCCTAGGTTTTGTATTGAAGTCAAGGTAGCCAGAAGAGGACAGAAGCTAACACCAGGATTCTACCCCAGACAGTGCTGTTGAAGTTACTGTAGACCTTCATTGCAAGGTATTTTAATACTTTTTTATGTTTCACAATTTTTATTTTTATGAAATTTCACTGAGGAGGATGGTCCTCCCCTTCCTCCTCTGAGGAGCACCATAACCCTTACCTAACCCTAACCCAGCTAGCAATGAGGAATTGGTCCAGAAGCGCCCCACTTCAAAATGAATGACTGCCCAGAATCGGCCCAAGTACATTGGGCCGTTTCTGTCTACCAAAATTCAGCCGACTTTCTCAGCTACTTACCAGAATCCCCCCAGAAGCGGCCCGATGCTAATTTAAATAAATGTATACAAAATTACCTGATTTAGTTATTTTAAATATTACTATTATACATTTTATACATCCACAAAAAAAAACATTTAGTCTTGGAGGAAACAGTATACACTTGGTGACCGTGTCAGCGGCATGCGCCTAGCCCGACACAGGAGTTGCTACAGTGCGATGGGACAAGGACATCCCGGCCGGCCAAACCCTCCCCTAACTCTCCCGGCCGGCTGAACCCTCCCCTAACTCTGACGACGCTGAGCCCATTGTGCGTCGCCTCATGGGTCTCGAACCAGCCTCTGTTGAAACACAGTTTTCACTGTGACGCAGTGTCTTAGACCGCTGCACTCCTCGGGAAGTTTCATCCACAAAGT
This sequence comes from Oncorhynchus mykiss, assembly GCF_057628025.1. Classification (NCBI taxonomy): domain Eukaryota; kingdom Metazoa; phylum Chordata; class Actinopteri; order Salmoniformes; family Salmonidae; genus Oncorhynchus; species Oncorhynchus mykiss. The sequence continues at coordinate 38,865,627 of NC_143040.1, forward strand.
TTTTAATGCTTATCAATTGCCTTGCACAAAGTATGAAAATACTAAAATACTACACAGGACGCCTAAAGAATTCCATTTAAATGTTAATTGTATTTTTTGATCACAGAAACAATGAGAAAATATGGAAAAAATAAACAATTAAATGTTAATTATATAAAGCAGCCCATGTAATCATCTGCCAGAGAGTAGCCCCAATCTGCCCGAGCCCCAGGTAATACATTTGGGCCAGATAACTCACACCGGAATCGGTCCGAGCTCAATCCCCGCATCCTAGCAATAAGTAATACTGCAGTAGGTGGCCCAGACTCGGGCCATATGACATCGGCCAAGTCTGACTCTCAACCGAGTGCCCCTACTCTCAGCCGGAATCGGCCAAGATCCACTGTGCTAGCTGGGGACCCTTTTAACCCTCCGGTTGTGTTCGTTTCATGTTAATTAATTGTTAATTGTGTTCTCGGTCCAAAATGACCACCCCATCATAATACATACGTATTTTATCACCTAATGTTGTGTTATATATTTTTATTAACTTAAGTTAAATAGAAGTTTTGAACTTCTATTAGCTATTTATGGTCTGTAGGCCTAATTGACCTGAGCTCATACAACTTGTTTTTGAGTAAAAAAAAGCATTATGTATGGATTATTTTTACTATAACAAATACTAAGATTAAACATATTGTGCTATTTATCACAGACTACTTCACTGTCAGTTTCCTGGCCTCTCTCTTCCTCACCAGTGTCATGATCAAAGATCTGATCAAGAGCCTCACATACAGTATATCGTTTGGTCATTGTGCTGCCACTGCCACGGACGTTGGAAGAACTGGACCAAGGTGCAGCGTGGTTAGCGTACATTTTCTTTGGAAAAATGACGCCGAACATTACAATAAACACTACAAAAACAAACCGTGAAGCTAAAGGCTATGTGCACTAAACAAAGTCAACTTCCCACAAAGACAGGTGGAAAAAAGGGCTACCTAAGTGCGGACTCCGGCCACAAAACCTAAACCTATAGGGGAGGGTCTGGGTGCGCATCTATCCACGGTGGCGGCTCAGGTGCGGGACGCAGACCCCGCTCCACCACTGGCTCACCCCACTTTGGTGGCACCTCTGGTGCGGGGACCCTCGTCGCCGACCCCGGACTGGGGACCCTCGTAGCGGGCCCCGGACTGGGCCCCCTCGTTGCGGGCCCCGGACTGGACACCCCCGCTGCGGGTCCCGGACTGGAGGCCGTCTCTGGAGGCTCCGGGCTGGAGACCGTCTCTGGATACTCCGGACTGGAGGCCGTCGCTGGAGACTCCGGACTGGAGGCCGTCGCTGGAAGCTCCGGACTGGAGGCCTTCGTTGGAGGCTTCGTGCCATGACTCCTCACTGGAGGCTTCGTGCCATGGATCATCACTGGAGGCTTCTTGCCATGGATCATCACTGGAGGCTTCGTGCCATGGATCATCACTGGAGGCTTCTTGCCATGGATCATCACTGGAGGCTTCGTGCTATGGATCATCACTGGAGGCTTCTTGCCATGGATCATCACTGGAGGCTTCTTGCCATGGATCATCACTGGAGGCTTCTTGCCATGGATCATCACTGGAGGCTTTGTGCCATGGATCATCACTGGAGGCTTTGTGCCATGGATCATCACTGGAGGCTTCTTGCCATGGATCATCACTGGAGGCTTCGTGCCATGGATCATCACTGGAGGCTTCTTGCCATGGATCATCACTGGAGTGGAGAGACAAACAGGAGGCCTGGCTCTGGGAGCAGGCACAGGACTCACCAGGCTGGGGAGACATACAGGAGGCTTCTTCCTTGGCCGAGGCACCTGATACACTGGGCCGTGGAGGCGCACTGTCGGTCTCGAGCGCAGAGCTAGCACAACCCGTTCTGGCTGGATGCCCGCTTCCACCCGGTAAATGCTGGACGCTGGCACAGAGCACACTGGCCTGTGAATGCTCAACCGAAACACTGTGCGCATCACCCCATAACACGGTGCCTGACCAGTCACATGCTCGCCACGGTAAGCACGGGGAGATGGCTCAGGTCTGAATCCTGACTGCCACACTCCCCGTGTCCCCCCCCAAATGTTTTTGGAGTGGCCTCCCGGTCTTTAGTGCCAGCCGTGACCCTGTGTAAACCTGAGCCCTCTTTCTCGCTGCCTCCGCCGTCCTCTCTGCTTCCAGCTGCTCCCACGGCAGGCGATCCTTTCCCGCCAGGATCTCCTCCCGTGTCCAGGATCCTTTGCCATTTAGGATGTCCTCCCATGACCAGTCCTCCTGAACACGCTGCTCCTCCTTACCACGACTCTTGGTCTGTTTGTGGTGGGAGGTTCTGTCACGGCGTTGGAAGAACTGGACCAAGGTGCAGAGTGGTCAGCGTACATTTTCTCTTTATTTGGAAAAAAGACTTGGAAAAAAGATTTGGAAGAAAGGGCTACCTAAGTATGGTTCTCAAGCAGAGACAACGATAGACAGCTGTCCCTGATTGAGAACCTTACCCGGCCAAAACATAGAAATACAAATAATAGAATATAGAATACCCACCCCAACTCACACCCTGACCAAACCAAAATAGAGACATAAACAGGATCTCTAAGGTCAGGGCGTGACAGCCACAGAATGAATTGTGAGCAAGGCCTCCAAAAAGCTTTATATACCAGAGCTGCAAGAAAAGTTCTATATATTATTGAAACAATGTTGCGATTGTTTGTGAGAATGCCAACAGGTGAAAGGTTCCCGTGGGGGTTGACATGGAAGCCAAGAAGGGGAGTGAGGTGCGTGTGTGTTTTCTCAAACACACATGCATATGGGGGTCTGGGAGAGGAAGTGTGTCCATCTGATGAATGGGCATGTGCCTGAACTCAATTTTATACACTAATTGTAGTCTCACCAGTTCATTTTTATTGACCGGTCAAAAAGTAACACCACAGGTGTACAAAAGTTAAATAAAACACCCAAAATGTTACAAAAATCATCAACATGTATTTTGCGTGCTCAGATGCCCTGCGTGGACAAAGTAATGGAACCGTATGACAATCAGATTAAATGAACTACATATGTCAGAGAGAAAACGTGTAAATTGGTCCAATTCGACCGGAACACAACAGGAGAGTTAAATGACAACGTCAATGGGGTAAGGACGTCCCAAGGATCCCAAATAGCACCGATCGGGAAGAATTGCACTGAAATCCAGATAATTCGTTTCAGGGGCTGGAGCAGAGTGAGAGCTGGGGGGCGACGACAAAACACGTATCAAAAAGCCGCGCGCCATCTGCTGTTTATGTCGCTGCTTCTCCGCGCCGCGGCAGGGACGGGAGGTACCCCGGGGACCCTGGTGCCTCTTACCCCCCTGCGGATCTGAGAGCCAGGTCCCAGCGTGGAGCCCAGGTCCCCCAAGAGACTGGCCCTTATCATCTCAACTTGAGAGGAAGGAGGAATCACAGAGAGAATACTAATGGACCTGCCGTTGCACAGCGCAGCGCAACTTTGAACTGTGAAAATTTGGAAACAAGTGATGCATAATAGCGCTGCTCTTTTCTTCTTCTACACGTGCACTTTTCACTTAACTGTACGGCACAACGAGAATCTTAAAGTGGGCAGAATCTATCCCTATAAATAGTGTTTGTATGTTTTGTCCACACATTCCTCAACCTCAGTATCTCCACTCAAAAACGAATCAGACCAAGATTAGTTGTAGCAATCCCTCTCTGCGCCCCCGTACATTGGAGGTTGTGTTATTATTAGGTTACATACCTATTCCCGGGTTTTATCAAGCATGTTAAAAATGACAGCTGTGTAGACCCGGAGCTCCCTGCCTGCGTGTTCGCTGCGACGATGACCAACGGTGACTGGGGGCACTGGGTATCAAAACAGCTGTGCAGTTGCTAACCAATGACAATCGGAAGAATCCTCTCGGAGTATAGATTCCCAAGCGGCCGTATTCAAACACAACCTACACATTATCAAACCATCGCAGTAGCAATGCAATGCCTGTCTGAACACTTGGTTTCCCGTGAGCGAGGAGATGCGTACAAAGCCGTGTGCCTGTAGGTCAACTTAACGAGGCTTTTGGAGTAACTTGTGGAATTTTAGACTTGCACGCATAACGATGCCTTATCTGACTAAATCGCTATTTTTATTCTTCTGTCTGGTGGTTACCGGGGAATGCCGTAATCACGGACACCGCGTACGGAGATGGACGGGTACCGTGGAGACGGCAAAGCATGGCACAGAGACAGCAAATCATGGCACGTAAGTTTGTACTCGATACTGCTCACCCAGGGGTGGTTCTGTGGTGTGCAGTGGTTCAAGATCCATTGTCTTCTTCTTCATCATCATCATTGAAATTCACAAAACTTAATATGCAAAATTGGACATGGAAAAACAATCTAATAACTAATTATAAAGGACAGAGGGGCGGTGAAAATCCAACAAGACCCAGACAGACAGTGGTAGAAGACACGCAACCTGGTCTCAGAGCATTTCGTATTATTCTGTATGTAAATCCGTGACTCTCCATTTAGTATGAAATGTTAAGTTTGGTGTGGTTACATAAGACAATGTTTACTTGGGGCAAAAACTATAATGCGAATGTCTAGCTACACAAAGGTTGTGAGTTCAAATCTCGTCACGGACAACTATAGCATTTTAGCTAATTAGCACCTTTTCAACTACTTGCTACTTTGCAACTACTTAGGATGTTAGATAACCTTTCTCCTAATCCTAACCTTAACCCATCATAAGTTTTGCAAATTAGTAACATACAATATGCTTTGCAATTTCGTAACATATTGTAGGTTTGTAAATTCGTAACATAAAACACGTATTGCTAATTATTAACATATAATACAAATTGTAATTCATAACATATCATACAAAATGGGTGATGGACATCCACAAATGATTACATTCTATACGAAACATAACATATCATACTAAATGGAGTGTCTCTGATTTACATACAGGAAAATGTGAAATGCTGTGAGAAAAGGTTGCAACACTAGACATTCAGTGAAGACCCTAGGTATAGCCTACTTGTTGTGCCCACTCATCAATCACAGTTTAGCGGCTGGCTGCCAGTGCCTTGAGTAAGATCAGCATGACCACGTGTCTCAAAGCCATCTGTCAAAGCCATCACGGAGGGAAGCACAGTTATCTGGATGTCACCCAATAGGGGTTGAGAACTGCAGCTACTGTTTTCATTTAATAAGGCAAAGCAACATGAATTTCCATTCCACTTTGATTGTGCTTTATGTTATAGCGAACGTCAGGGCATGAACGTGAACACGGGTCGCTGGTGTAAAAGGCAAACACCCTATGCATTGCGCAAATAGGGTTAGCCCACTTAGCGGCAATTGTAAAGTGGCTCATATAGCGAGGAAAGCACGTCCCCTGTGCTTTGACTACTCAGATGATGGCCTCACAGTCCGCCATCCCACTTCGGACGCCAATGTAGCGAACTGGGCGGTAACTGGCTAGAAAGGCAAGCACCCTACACATCGCGCCAATAGGGTTAACCCACTCGCTACAATATGAATAGGCTCAGAGAGACCAAAGTGAGATATTCTCCACTCATTTAGAGTTTTATTTAATCTCATTCCAGATGTGCTTGTGTCGAGTTAGAAATGAATTATTCCGCCAGACAGTCGTTGTGACTTATTATGGTGTTGTCTTGTGTTGTCTTATACCAGCTCCTTGACAAAGAAGCCTCCGGATGTGACCAAAAATCGCAAGCTGAAGACAGAGCAGCTTCTGAAAGTAGATGATCATGATTTCACCATGAGGCCAGCATTCGGAGGTAGGGGGATCACACGCACGCACGCACGCACGCACACACACACGCACACACACACACACACACACACACACACACACACACACACACACACACACACACACACACACACACACTGGCCGAATGGTAATGCTTTAGTGCTAGTTGACTTCACTCAGTAACGGTTTAGCTGTAAGCCCATTCACAGTCCTGTAACAACTGCAGTCCAACATGACAGGTCAATTAAACACATTAGGTAAAGTGAGAGAACATGATCTCAACTTTTATCCTCCAATTACACACCTTCTCCTGCTTGTTAGAAAAGCAAAACACAAAGTGAGGCTCTTACATCCTGTAAACTATAAATACTGTTGGATAGATACAGTACCTGTGTGTTGGTTAAACAATTAGATTGTCTGAGTTTTAAGCATTTCATATACTTAGAATGATTAGAACGGACATCTCCATTTAAGTCAATGATGCCATAATGGGTGGACTGATTCTATGCCCATTCTACTCTATTCTAATTCTATGGTTGTAAGCCTCTGTTTCGGTACCTCCAAATAACCAAATGTCTTACACCCAGCTACCACACTCTAAAGCATCTGAAGAGGATTTTTAAAAGCCGTCTACTTAGTTTTCAGTTACATACTGTACTCTAGCTTGTTATAGCCTACTAACCTGACTCACCATGTTCTTTGTGCAGCAGCATATTGAGAACAATTCATGAGATGTTTCATGGATTTCCTATGAGTGAACCTAGAGATAATTTCTTAGTGCTTTGAGTAGCAACGCGCAAGGATCTGTCTTTTTCAGCCACAGTGCAGATAGGGTACGGTTAGGTTTTGCAAAACCTCACCACAATTCCACTACTTTGGCCCTATCTGACCCTACACCAGGCCGTCAGCCTGGGAGGACAAGACATTATCATTCAAAACATCTTGTAACTGTGCTGCAGTAAAATTTCATACACCCAAGTACTTCTATGCAGCTGCTACCTTAACATCAATCCTCTGTGATTTACATTCAATACCTGCGGTACAATTATCAACCATGGTCATGAACGCCAAAAAAACAACCTTACTGAAGCACATGTTATTCCTATCACTCTCTATTGGCCTCAGCCTATTCACAGGGATCCTTTTAGGATTCCTCACCCTGGAGCCATCTTCCTCTACTACTCTCTTTACTGCCTCAATATACAACACCTTCTGCACTACTCTGATCCTGGCAACCTCAACATGCCTTTCTCTCAGCAGACACCTCTAATCTCCAGCACCATGGGTACCCCTACAGTTGACACACAACTTTTCCCACTGATACTACACATTCCTTTGTCTCATGTCCTTCTGCACACTTCTCACATCTAGACATCTCCCTCCTACACACTGCTGCCACATGACCATAAGCTTGACACCTAAAACACTGTAATGGGTTCGGGACAAAAGCTCTAACGGGATAAGTGACACATTCTAAATTGATTTTATCTGGTAAAAACACGGCATCAAAACTCAGTTGTACAGAAAGTGTCTTCTCTGTTTCACCACGCTCTCCACCAGGTCTGCGTCACACCAAATTGTGGGTGTAACAGACACCGGGAATCTTCAACTTCAGTTGATCCTCCTCAACACTTAACGCCACTCCAGTAATCACTCCTTTTAACGGCTCTCTGCTCCAGAGAAGAAAGTATGGGATGTTATGGGATACATTTTATCCATTGTTTTTGATGGCAGGCCACTCTGGTAGGGCCACAGTATGATGAAACAGCCACAGGAGCCTACTTGGCCACTGTTAAAACTGTAATTTAAAGTGGGTACAGACTCAGTGTTCACAGTAAACTGGAAGTTGCATAGAATTTTCACAACGTTCAAGTTGGCACTCAGCAGAGCTGACATTTGCTCAGTGCCGAAAATAATTAGAGGGAACATTGCTCCTGACCCCAGATCCTCTCAAGCTCTGTCAGGCTGGGTGGGGAGCGTCGCTGTACAGCTATTTTCAGGTCTCTCCAGAGATGGGTTCGGGTTCAATCGGGTTCAAGTCCGGGCTCTGGCTGGGCCACTCAAGGACATTCAGAGACTTGTCCCGAAGCCACTCCTGTGTTGTCTTAGCTGTGTGCTTTGGGTTGTTGTCCTGTTGGGAGGTGAACCTTCGCCCCAGTCTGAGATCCTGAGCACACTGGAGTAGGTTTTCATCAAGGATCTCTCTGTACTTTGCTCTGTTCATCTATCCCCCTGACAAGTCTCCCAGTCCCTGCCACTGAAAAACATCCCTACAGCATGATACTGCTACCACCATGCTTCACTGTAGGGATGGTGCCAGGTTTCCTCCAGACGTGATGCTTGGCATTCAGGCCAAAGAGTTCAATCTTGGTATTATCAGACCAGAGAATCTTGTCTCTCATGGTTCGCGAGTCCTTTAGGTGCCTTTTGTCAAACTCCAAGTGGGCTGTCGTGCCTTTTATTTAGGAGTGGCTTCCAATTGGCCACTCTACCATAAAGGCCTGATTGGTGGAGTGCTGCAGGTTGTCCTTCTGGAAGGTTCTCCCAAAACTCTGGAGCTCTGTCAGGGTGACCATCGATTTCTTTGTCACCTCCCTGACCAAGGCCCTTCTCCCAAGATTGCTCAGTTTGGCCAGGTGGCCAGCTCTAGGAAAAGTCTTGGTTCCAAACTTATTTCATATAAGAATGATGGAGTTCTTGGGGACCTTCAATGCTGCAGACATTTTTCGGGTTCCCTTCCCCAGATCTGTGCCTCGACAAAATCCTACAGACAATTCCTTTGACATCATGGCTTGGTTTTTGCTCTGACATGCACTGTCAACTGTGGGACCTTATATAGACAAGTGTGTGCCTTTCCAATCAATTTAATTTACCACAGGTGGACTCCAATCAAGTTGTAGAAACATCTTAAGAATGATCAATGGAAACAGAATGCACCTGAGCTCAATTTCCAGTCTCATAGCAAAGGCTCTGAATTCATATTCATAAGGTATTTCTGTTTTTATTTTTTATAAATTTGCAAAAAAAAATATTAAAAAAATGTTTTCGCTTTGTCATTATGGGGCATTGTGTTTAGATTGATTAAGATTTTTTTATATATATACATATACATTTTCGAATAAGGCTGTAACATAACAAAATGTGGAAACATGGAAATGTGTCTGAATACTTTCCGAATGTTATACCTTTCTTTATTTTAACACAAAATAGTGTTTAAATGCCTGATACAATAAGAGAGAGTGCATTATAAGAAAATAAAGTGCATTTTGACAATAAACTGAATACCTGAATTACAACCAAAATTCCTGAACTCTATGTCCGTGCCAGTGAAATGTTTAATGTGCTAGAATTCAGTCAATATCTGATGGATTATACCATTCCAAAAGTTGGAGTATCTTCGTCCGTTCAACTGTTGCATTTATTAGAATTGTTTTAAAAAATGACCGTTGCTACTTTTAATGTGTGAAATCTAAGCAGACTTGTATTATTGGATGAGTTCAGATGAGACTTGCTCAGGGCTAGTCTTTGTGTTGACGTACATAAAAGTTTGCTTTATTTGTTGCAACCGAGAAATCTACCAACTTAAACTTTAGGATTGTTTTCTTCGTGACAAAGGTAGCTTTTTTTTTAACAATGTTTGGAGATGCTGCATTTGAAAATGAGAAAAAATATGGAAGAGAGAGAAAGAGCATGAACAAGTTTTCTTTTCTTTTGATGTTTTCATCTCAACTTGTTTCTTGTTTGGAGCTGATCTGATGAAAGTAGGGGGGCTTGTACTGCAGGGGAACGAAGGGGAACATTGATCAGCAGGGGGTCACACACACATACACATGCTGTACACACACACACACACGCACGCACGCACACACACACACACACACACACACACAACATTCAGCAGGGCGTCACAGTGTCATGCAGAGCTGGAAATAGCCTGAGTACAATCATCCCCAACATCCCAACAGAGGGTACATGGATCTAATCACACTACAATGGAAACTGACTAACTCAGGCTCATACAGTTACAGTCTCCTCTCCTCTCCTTGAAGAGAAACATGTATGTGGAGTTACACAGGACTCGTACAGATGAACTAGTGGTGTGTAACTTTCTGTATGCAAATGGCCCAGTAAAGGAGCTTTCCTTGGACAGGCTTGGCTTATTTTAGTCCCTCCATGCATTTTCAAAGTCTGTGCTTTGTGGGAAGTTTAAAGTGAATGTATGCATGTCGGAACACTGACTTGTAGGCTTCATGCAGTTTGTAGACTTACATTATGCATTTGCTTTGCCCTCTCCTAACAACATTTTTTTTTCACTATTAAATTGTTTTCCACCACTTCTAGCTACATCTAGTTTCCCATACAGGAACCGAGCAAGCCCGACCCTGCTTAGCTTCAGAGGCAAACCAGTAGTAGTATGCAGGGTGCGATGTGGCTGGAATGAAAGTGCCAAGAATTGTAGCTGGATAAAAGGCAGCAAAAGCAAAAGCCATTGTCACGCCCTGACCTTAGAGATCCTGTTTATGTTTCTATTTTGGTTTGGTCAGGGTGTGAGTTCTGGTGGGTATTCTATATTCTATTATTTGTATTTCTATGTTTTGGCCGGGTAGGGTTCTCAATCAGGGACAGCTGTCTATTGTTGTCTCTGATTGAGAACCATACTTAGGTAGCCCTTTCTTCCACCTGTCTTTGTGGGAAGTTGACTTTGTTTAGGGCACATAGCTTTTAGCTTCACGGTTTGTTTTTGTAGTGTTTATTGTTTTGTTCGGCGTCATTTTCCAAATAAAGAGAAAATGTACGCTCACCACGCTGCACCTTGGTCCTCTTCTTTTAATGTCCGTGACAGCCATGGTAACGTAACCGAATATAGGGAAAATTGCAGGAAAAAGGGGGCCGTTTTATTTAATCGTGTTATTGTTTTACGTGCTCTTTTTTTTTTTTTTGCGTTGTTTGTAACTTAAAAAAAACGTATTCTGTACATAATATTGCTGCTACCATCTCTTATGACCAAAAATAACTTCTGGACATCAGAAGTGGCAGAAGCTTTTTTTTTCCTTTAACGAGTCCAACGAGCCTGACGTGAAGGACATACTGCTTGTCAGGGCCCGGTTACGAACCCGGGTCTCCGGAGTGAGAAACAGTCACTTAACCTACTGAGCCACGAATAGTCGGCAGAACCCAGAAGATGAGGCAGACACAGCAGTACTTGAGACGGTGTATTTAATGAAGTAAAAAGAGAAGTCCTTCAGGAAAACATGTAACTCCACAACCTCAAAAGGAATTCCACAAGAACAAAGGTAATCCTCCAAGACAAAAAGGTAAATCCACAAGGTGGTAGGAATAGCATAAAAAGCCTCAAAAGATACTCAAAAATAAATAAACAAGAACAAAAACAGAATTCCACAAGAGAGTCCACCGGGATCAACAAGAGTTCACAGAATACTAGGGCTGGGTGCTAACATACAAACACAGAGCAAAGAACTGAGGAAAACTAAGGGTTTAAATACAATCAGGGGAAACGAGGCACAGGTGCAAATAATAATGGGGATCAAGGGAAAACAAAAGGTCAAAATGCACAATGGGGGCATCTAGTGACCAAAAACCGGAACAACCCTGGCCAAATCCTGACAGAATCCCCCCCCTAGGAACGGCTCCTGACGTTCCTACCAGCTCTCTCGGGGTGGAGGGCCCTGAACCGACGAATGAGGTCAGGGTCCAGTATGTCTTTGGCAGGAACCCAGGAGCGCTCCTCGGGACCGTAGCCTTCCCAGTCCACCAGATACTGCCAGGACCGCTGCACCCGGCGGGAATCCAGTATCCGATAAGCCGGCTGGCCTCCAATGACACGAGGCGGAGGGGGAGGTCTGTCTGCCGGGACAAGGGGAGAAAAAACAACAGGTTTTAATAAGAAAATGTGAAACGTGGGATTAATCTTAAGGGATCTGGGTAAGTGTAGGCGATAAGAAACTGGGTTAACTCTCCTGGCAACCTTAAAGGGACCGATGTATTTTTGGGACAGCTTGCGAGACTCCACCCGTAGTGGTAAGTCTCTTGTGGAGAGCCAGACTCTCTGGCCGGGGCGCAGGGTAGGCCCGGGACGGCGACGTCTGTTGGCTTGTTGTTGGTACCTCTGTGAGGAACGCATAAGATTAAGACGGGTCTTCCTCCACATAAGCCGACAGCGTCTGACGAACTTCAAGGCTGAAGGCACTCTGACTTCTGCCTCCTGGTCCGGGAACAATGGAGGGACATAGCCAAACTGACACTCGTGGGGAGACATATCAGTGGAGGAGGAGCGCAAGGTGTTGTGCGCGTATTCGGCCCAAACAATGAAGGACGACCATGTGGACGGGTTGTTACGAGTCATACATCGGAGGGTGGTTTCCAGCTCTTGATTCATCCTCTCTGTTTGACCGTTGGACTCCGGATGGTACCCTGAAGATAGACTGGCAGAAGCCCCCATGAGTTGGCAGAAGGCCTTCCAAAACCTTGAGGCGAACTGGGGACCTCTGTCAGAAACCATATCTTGAGGAATGCCGAAGACTCGGAACACATGATTAATTACCAACTCAGCAGTTTCCTTGGCAGAAGGTAACTTAGTCAGAGGGACGAACCTGGCCGCCTTAGAAAACCTGTCGATTATGACTAGGATAGTAGTATTGCCATGGGATGGAGGAAGGCCAGTAATAAAGTCCAACGAGATATGGGACCAGGGTCTGTGGGGAACAGGTAAAGGGTGAAGGAGTCCTTGAGGGCGGAGGTGAGAAGATTTGCACTGGCAGCACACAGGGCAGGCATTGACGAAAGTGGCAACGTCTTCTCTTATGGTAGGCCACCAGAACTTACGCTGGATGAACTCCAAGGTGCGACCTACGCCCGGATGACAGGTGAGGCGAGAGGAGTGCCCCCACAGAAGGACCTGAGTCCTCACTGCCTTGGGGACAAACAACCGATTGGCAGGGCCTCCTTTCGGGTCCGGTTCGATAGCTTGAGCTCGTCTCACGGTATCCTCGACTTGCCACGAGATCGGAGCCACGATCTTAGCAGCAGGAAGGACAGGCATGTCCGTGTCATCTCGAATGGCAGGAGCGTAGACTCGGGACAGGGCATCCGGTTTGAGATTCTTCGACCCGGGCCGATAGGTGAGGATAAACTGGAATCGATTGAAGAAAAGAGACCATCTAGCTTGTCTAGAGTTCAACCGCTTCGCCTGCTGGATATACTCCAGATTTTTGTGGTCCGTGAGCACTTGAAACGGGTGAGAAGCCCCCTCGAGCCAGTGTCTCCATTCCTTCAATGCCATCTTAACCGCTAGGAGTTCACGATCCCCCACATCGTAGTTCCTCTCAGCCGGGGTAAGCCGGTGTGAGAAGAAAGCGCACGGATGAAGCTTCTTGTCTTCACCCCTCTGAGACAGGACAGCTCCAACACCAACCTCTGAGGCGTCTACCTCCACCACAAACGGTTCATCCGTAGTCGGTAGTATCAGGATGGGAGCAGAGAGGACGCGCTGCTTGAGTCCTTGGAAGGCCGTCTCAGCTTCTCTTCCCCACAAAAACCTTGCATTGCCACCCTTGGTTAAAGCTGAGAGAGGGGCTGCCACCAAGCTGAAGTTCTTGATGAACTTGCGGTAAAAGTTTGTGAAGCCCAGGAAACGCTGAACTTCCTTAACAGATTTGGGGGTGGGCCAATCCGCTACCGCCCCTACCTTCCTGGGGTCCATTTGGACTCGATCGGGTTCCACTACAAATCCCAGGAATTGTACTCGGGATGAATGGAATTCACATTTTTCCGGCTTAACGTACAGATGGCTGTCTAGGAGGCGTTTGAGTACTTGTCTGACATGCTTTGTGTGTTCTTGAAGAGAGCTCGAAAAGATGAGGATGTCATCCAAGTAAACGAACACAAATATGTTAAGCATATCCCTAAGCACATCGTTTATGAGCGCTTGGAACACCGCTGGGGCGTTGGTCAGGCCGAAGGGCATCACCAAGTATTCATAGTGACCAGTAGGCGTGTTGAAAGCGGTCTTCCACTCGTCACCAGGTCTGATCCGCACAAAATGGTATGCGTTCCGCAGGTCAAGCTTAGTGAAAACAACTGCTTCCTGGAGCAGCTCGAAGGCTGTGGCCATAAGGGGTAGCGGGTAACGGTTACGGACGGTTATGGCATTGAGTCCCCGGTAGTCGATGCAAGGACGTAAGCCACCGTCTTTCTTGGCCACAAAGAAAAACCCTGCTCCCGCCGGGGAGGTGGATGGACGCATGAGGCCTGCTTCCAGAGCGTCCTTGATGTAGGTATCCATAGCAGCTCGTTCGGGTGGAGATAGGGAAAAGATCCGACCCCTGGGGGGGCAAGTGCCCGGAAACAGTTCGATGGGGCAATCATAAGGTCTATGGGGTGGTAGCATGGTGGCCCTCTGTTTGCTAAATACCAGTTTGAGGTCATGGTAACACTCGGGAACTCGGGTCAGGTCGATGGATTCTAAAGACTCGGGAGTAGAACTCGGGGAATTCAAGAAAATACAAGTAGCTTGGCACGTAGGACCCCACTGCTTGATAGTGCCCACAGACCAGTCGATGTGAGGGTTATGGCTGTGAAGCCAGGGGTATCCAAGGACGAGAGGGAACTCGGAACAGGAGATCAAATGAAAGTTCATCAATTCCTGGTGTTGTGAAACTGAAAGTCGCAAGGAGGTAGTGACATGAGTGACAAGTCCAGATCCCAAAGGGCTTCCATCCAATGTAGTAACCCTCATGGGGTCACTTAGAGGTTCAGAGGGAACGCCATTCTCCTTCGCCCAGACACCATCCATGAAGTTACCTGCGGCTCCAGAGTCTACCAAGGCTTGAAGGTGAAGCTTGTGGTTGTCCCAGGAAAGGGTGACTGGAATGAGAAGACGGGAGTTGGACGGATGGGAGGAGGTTGTGTTTCCCGTTACAGTTCCCCCCCGGTCTGTACGGGACAGAGCGTTTCCCTGGAGCCCGGGACACGTGGAACGGAAATGGCCCGGTTTGCCACAATATAGACAGCGTCGCTCCCTCATCCGGCGGTCTCTCTCAGCCTGGGAGATACGTCCAATCTGCATGGGTTCCGGTGGAGCCAGCGAGGATAAAGGTGGGGACTCGGAGCTGGGACTGATAGGAGCTAGAGGTCTACGGTTGAGTTCTTTCTCTCTCAGACGCTGGTCAATGCGTGAGGCCAACTTGATCAGGGACTCGAGATTGTCCGGTGGTTCCCGAGTGGCCAGTTCATCTTGGATAGTGTCGGAAAGGCCTTTCAGAAAGCACACCGTGAGCGCCTCGTTGTTCCAGCCACTCGCTGCTGCTACCGTGCGGAACTGGATGGCATAGTCCGTCACGCTGCGCCGACCTTGGTGGAGAGTCAGGAGCTGTTTGGCTGAGTCAGGACCACTGCTTGGGCCTTGAAACACTCGTTTGAATTCCTCAGCAAAGGCAGAGTAGCTGGCACAGCAGGAATTATTGGGTGAGAAACCCTTTACAAGCACTTGAATCACCTGAGAACCGTTGGGGAGGTGGAAGACGAGGTTCAGCCAGGGGATTAACTGCCATGGGTACGTGAATCTGAGTTACTGGGACGGGAACTGTTGCCGGGGTAAGTCGATCAGATATCTGCTTTATGGAAGTCAGCATCTCCGACAGAAGATGAGAATGTCTAGCCATTAAGGCCTCTTGCTGAACCAGGGCGGCTTCGTGGCGTTGGACAGTCTCCTGGTGGTGGGACAGCATGGCAACAAGGTCCTGGGAACTGGCTGCCTCTGGGTTCATTTTTGGCTCTGTGTTTCTGTCAGGGCCCGGTTACGAACCCGGGTCTCCGGAGTGAGAAACAGTCACTTAACCTACTGAGCCACGAATAGTCGGCAGAACCCAGAAGATGAGGCAGACACAGCAGTACTTGAGACGGTGTATTTAATGAAGTAAAAAGAGAAGTCCTTCAGGAAAACATGTAACTCCACAACCTCAAAAGGAATTCCACAAGAACAAAGGTAATCCTCCAAGACAAAAAGGTAAATCCACAAGGTGGTAGGAATAGCATAAAAAGCCTCAAAAGATACTCAAAAATAAATAAACAAGAACAAAAACAGAATTCCACAAGAGAGTCCACCGGGATCAACAAGAGTTCACAGAATACTAGGGCTGGGTGCTAACATACAAACACAGAGCAAAGAACTGAGGAAAACTAAGGGTTTAAATACAATCAGGGGAAACGAGGCACAGGTGCAAATAATAATGGGGATCAAGGGAAAACAAAAGGTCAAAAAGCACAATGGGGGCATCTAGTGACCAAAAACCGGAACAACCCTGGCCAAATCCTGACACTGCTTTCCCGGGAACAGGCTCAAATCCCTGTAATTTGCGTGAAGACGGAGAAAAAGAGGATGGAGGTCAGGCTGCCTTCTGAGAATTCGTAGGCGATCGAACAAACCCCCACTGCCTTCCGTTTTACTAGCTAACAAGCAGTCATTGAAAAATAAAATTGACGACCTACGAGGAAGATTAAACTACCAACGGGACATTACAAACTGTAATATCTTGTGCTTCACAGAGTCGTGGCTGAACAACGACATTATCAACATACAGCTGGCTGGTTATACGCTGTATCGGCAGGATAGAACAGCGGCGTCTGGTAAGACAAGGGGGGGGTGGACAATGCATATTTGTAAACAGCTGGTGCACAATATCTAAGGAAGTATCTCATGATAAGCTGTAAACCACACTATCTACCTAGAGAGTTTATCTGTATTTTTCGTAGCTGTCTACATACCACCACAGACCGATGCTGGCACTTAGACTGCACTCAATGAGATGATTCCGCCATAAGCAAACAGGAAAACGCTCATCCAGAGGCGGCGCTCCTAGTGGCCGGGGACTATAATGCAGGGAAACTTAAATCAGTTTTACCAAATTTCTATCAGCATGTTAAATGTGCAACCAGAGGGAAAAGAACTCTAGACCACCTTTACTCCACACACAGAGACACGTACAAAGCTCTCCCTGACCCTCCATTTGGCAAATCTGACCATAATTCTATCTTCCTGATTCCTGCTTACAAGCAAAAATTAAAGTAGGAAGCAACAGTGACTCGGTCAATAAAAAAGTGTTCAGATGAAGCAGATGCTAAGCTACAGAACTGTTTTTCTAGCACAGACTGGAATATGTTCCGGGATTCTTCCGATGGCATTGAGGAATACACCACATCCATCACTGGCTTTATCAATAAGTGCATTGAGGACGTCGTCCCCACAGTGACTGTCGTACATACCCCAACCAGAAGCCATGGATTAAGGCAACATCTGCACTGAGCTAAAGGCTAGAGCTGCCGCTTTCAAGGAGCGGAACTCTAACCCGGAAACTTATAAGAAATCCCGCTATGCCCTCAGACAAACCATCAAACATGCAAAGCATCAATACAGGACTAAGATCAAATCGTACTACACCGGCTCCGATGCTCGTCCGATGTGCCAGGGCTTGCAAACCATTACAGACTAGAAAGGGAAGCACAGCTGAGAGCTGCCCGGTGACACGAGCCTACCAGACAAGCTAAACTAATTCTATACTCGCTTCGAGGCAAATAACACTGAAACATGCATGAGAACACCAGCTGTTCCGGACAACTGTGTGATCACATTCTCTGCTACTGATGTGAGTAAGACCTTTAAACAGGTCAACATTCCCAAGACAGATTACCAGGACGTGTTCTACGAGCATGCGCTAACTAACTGGGAAGTGTCTTCACTGACTTTTTAACCTCTCACATGTCCGAGTCTGTAATACCAACATGTTTTAAGCAGACCACCACAGTCCCTGTGCTCAAGAACACTAAGGTAACCTCCCTAAATGACTACCGATCCGTAGCACTCACGTCTGTAGCCATGAAGTGCTTTGAAAGGTTGGTCATGGCTCACATTAACACCATTATCCCAGAAACCCTAGACCCACTCCAATTTGCATACCGCCCTAATAGATCCACAGATGATGCAATCTCTATTGCACTCCACACTGCCCTTTCCCACCTGGACAAAAGGAACACCTATGTGAGAATGCTGTTCATTGACTACAGCTCAGCATTCAACACCATAGTGCCCCTCAAAGCTCATCACTAAGCTAAGGACCCAGGGACTAAACACCTCCCTCTGCAACTGGATTCTGGACCTCCTGACGGGCCATCCCCAGGTGGTAAGGGTAGGTAACAACACATCCACCACGCTGATCCTCAACACAGAGGCCCCTTAGGGGTGCGTACTCAGTCCCCTCCTGTACTCCCTGTTCATTCATGACTGCACGACCAGGCACGACTCCAATACCATCATTAAGTTTGCCGATGACACTACAGTGGTAGGCCTGATCACCGACAACTACGAGACAGCCCATAGGGAGGAGGTCAGAGACCTGGCCCTGTGGTGCCAGGACAACAACCTCTCCCTCAACATGATCATGACAAAGGAGATGATGGTGGACTACAGGAAAAGGAGGACCGACCACGTCCCCATTCTCATCGACGGGGCTGTAGTAGAGCAGGTTGAGCGCTTCAAGTTCCTTGGTGTCCACATCATCAGAGGAAGGCCCTAAAAGACTCCAGCCGCACTGTTCTCTCTGCTACTGCACGGCAAGCGGTACCGGAGTGCCAAGTTTAGGTCCAAGAGGCTTCTAAACAGCTTCTACCCCCAAGCCATAAGACTCCTGAACATCTAATCAAATGGCTACCCAGACTATTTGCATTGCCCCCCCCCCCCCCGCTTTTACTTAGCTGCTACTCTGTTATTATCTATGCATAGTCACTTTAATAACTCTACCTACATGTACATATTACCTCATTTACCGTGACCAAACTGTTCCCCCGCACATTGACTCTGTTCCTGTACCCCCCGTATATAGTCTCGCTATTGTTATTTTACTGATACTCTTTAATTACCTGTTCCTTTTATTTCTTATTCTTATTCATATTTTTAAACTGCATTGTTGGTTAGGGGCTTGTAAGTAAGCATTTCACTGTATAGTCTACACCTGTTGTGTTCGGTGAATGTGACTAATACAGTTTGATTTGCTGCTACTGTGTACACAGATACATTACTCCTCTATGGCTGGAATATGGCTCTGCTATGACATTCATCTGCCAACTCGGAAATGTCTCGAACAGCAGTGGTCGCTAACATAATGCTGAACCACCCAAGTCGTATGCTATCCTGCATATGTGTGCCCTGTCCTGTGTGTGTGTATTTTTGTGTGCGTATTTGTGCGTCCTGTCCCATGTTTATAGTGTGTCCACTCCTTTGGGAGGAACGCTAGAGTAATCGCCACCCCCAATGGGATGTTTTTGAATAGCGACAAAATAATTTGTCGCCAAGGCTAAGCAATACTCACTGACGGCTGGCTTAACCCGTAGCCATCTGCTGTATACTTAACCCTAGCCTAGCCATCACATCTAGATTTGTATTAGCTGCTGTAGCTAGCTGCTAGCCTTAGCTTACCCTAGCCAGTGATACCTAGCCGGCGATGCTAACGATCATGACCAGATTAAACTGGCAGGGGATCCTCCTGCTGACCGTGTGGATTAGCACATAATGCACTAGAGACTTCTGCTGACAGCTGTTTACCATCCATAACACTGTCTCAACAGACAGACCAGATGTGCTGCCAGGCTGGCTCAGTTGGGCACTAAAGGACACAGACAGTACTGAGTAGTACTAAATACTTACAGTACTGAGTAGTACTAAGAGCATTACTGTAACATACATTATACTAGCAGTGACATCGTCTTGCTGAACAACAGTTTTGGGGTGATCAGTAGATTTTGTCTGAATCCCAAGTGGCACCTTGTTTCCTACATAATTTATTTGTTTATAGGGGACAATGCACATTAATCAACATCAATATTACAATAATGCAACATCCATGTAAATGTGCCGGGGTTAGCCAAAGCTCATTTGCACCTGTAGTCCCCAGGCAGGTAAGGGCCTTTACACAGCCACTATACAAATACTCACAAAAACAATACAAAATACAAATACATTACATCCAATAATATATCATTCTGTTGGGTTCTGAAAGTAGGAAATATACTTATTCATGTCACTGAGGGAGAGAGGGTAATGTATAACATTTACATTATGTCAGGATAGGTTATTGTTAGCCATCAGGGATCCTCTGTGAGGAGAAGAGACACAGTCTGGTACCAGTCACCATGACAGCCATGAGTTGGGGAGGAGTGAGCACTTTGGGGCAGAGGTCAGGTCATATGAAGTGAGGAAGAACCGATATCACTAAAGGTTCTGTCTAGCAACAGAGATGCATTGGCTGTTCAGATGTGTCGGAGGAGACTCAGCATAGGAGAAAGGGTTAAATACTAGTGCTCGTGTGAATATGTTTGATCCTTTGGGAAAAATAGACTTGGTTTAAGCTTTCACAGTGTCCGTCGAGTTCTTACTCTAATAATTAGAATCTAACAATTCTAACAACAACAATAACATTATCATCAAATGTCGTCTTGCATATGAGGAACCACAGATAACTCATGTGTACAGGTTTGGATAGATTTGAGCCATGTTTTCAATTTAAATGAAAAAATACAATAATCAGTGTAGCTTCTCAAGTCCGTGGGCATTGCATTCCACTATATTGTAGCTCTAACAGAGAAGGCAGATTGACCAATTTTACTGTGTGGAAAAGGGACACCAATCCCCTCTAGTTACTGCCCTTGTTATCCTGGAGGGGCTTTCCTTGAGCATGATATTCTGGTATAGGGGTGGAGGGGCAAGACCATGCAGGATCTTAAAGACAAGGCTTGCATCTACATACTGCTTAAAGCTATCCAGACTAAATAAATTATGTTTGTAAATTATATGACAATGGTGGTAGCCGTTTTGGTTTGTTATCAAAAATCTTAAGTGTTTGTTTGTATAGTGATTCGATTGGTTTCAGAATATTAGCTCCTGCTTGTGACGAGCATGTGAGGCAATATCTCAGATGTCAGAAGATCATAGCATGCCTATATAGTTTGGCGGCTTCCAGAGGAAGGTCTTATAAACCTAAAGTTGGATAATCAAAACTTGACCGTGTTATAACCACCTTTGTTCACATGTTTCTTAAATGTCAAGTTGGAGTACAAAATGACGCCAAGATACCTGAAGTTAGACACATTAACAAGAACTAATTGGGAATAATCAATGGATTTCTTAGAGAAGTTCATACAAACAGTCTTATTTAAATATTTAAATGCAGGCAATAATTAGTCATCCATTTAGAAACATGTACCATAGCTTCAGTTAACTTGTTAACAACTAGATGTCTATTTTCTGAGTGTATATACAGAACTGTATTGTCTGCATACATCTGCATGTTAACTTGTGGGCAAGCAAGTGGGAGATCATTTATATAGATGGTAAACAGAAGGGGGCCTAATATTGACCCTAGTGGGACCCCAATGTTATGGTAAAGAGAGTCCGAATGAGTGTCCCCCAGACAAACCCTTTGACCTGTTTGCCAGATAGGAATACATCCAACTAATAACTTCAGTGGACACATTAAGGGAGGATAGTTTGGATAGGAGGACCTCATGATTCACAGTATCAAAGGCCTTTTTAAGATCCAAAAAGACTGACTTCACCACCTATGTCCAGTTTAGATTTAGTGCATTTCAGAAAATAGCAATTGGCTGTTTCGGTAGATTGGTTAGTTCTGAATCCAAATTGCATTTGATGTATGGAGTTGCCCTGATTGAGGTGATCAGTCAGATGATCAGCCACCCATCTTTCAGATACTTTTGATAGCACTGGAAGAATGCTTATAGGTTGGTTATTTTCCACCAGAGTTGGGTCACCAGATTTTATAACAGGTATGACTGCAGCAGACTTTCAAGCATTGGGGAAGAGCCCATATTTGATGGACAGATTAACTAGATGTACAAGAGGGGCAATCAGAGAATATTTGTGTCTCTTCAAGAATACAGTGCCTAGACCAAATACATATTTAGTTCTCAAGCTCTTGAAGAAGCTAGTAATACTGCCCACTGCTGATGCTGAGATTTCAGGAATTCTGAATATTGGTTTATTATTATCTATGGGAGTGAGAACTGTGGTCTTGGTTGAAAATCTTTAAGTCAGTTCGCTGACAGTCAACCCCAAAAATTGTTAAAGGTGGTGGATTTGAATATATTTAAATCGCCCATGAAGATGATCTCCTTCTTTTGATCGTGTTCTTTAAGCATGGCATTTAGATGGTCATAAAACGAGATATCAGATGTTGGTGGTCGATATAATCCAATAATAGTGAGAGATATATGAGGGGAGAGGAAGACATTCAGCCCCATACAGTCAAGGTCATTGGCCTGTTTCCATATGATACGATTGCATTTAAAGTTAGATTTCATGTACATAAGCAATCCACCCCCTCTGCACTCATTGAAGTCAGAAAAAGGAGAACATTTCTTCAGCCATGTCTCAGAGAAACAGAAAAAAAAATCTAGATTAGTCATTCAATAAATGTTCTACCTGTTCACCTTGGAACGAGGGTCCCAGAGTATTTTGGCCTGATTAACGGTTTGAAAAGTTTCATGGTACATTGTTTTCTAATACCTGGCTTAAGGGAAATTAGATTCTCTCTCGAACGTGGGTTTTGTTTGGGACGTGTGTCAAGAGTTGGCATTAAAATGTAATTATCTGCAGATTGCTAATTCTTTTGAAAAGCCATTTTAGCGACAGAGGTTATGCTCACATATACAGATGTCCTTCTCTGAACCAGATAATATAGGCTACTAAATGCAAACATAATGCACTACTTGGGAATAGGGTACCATTTGGGATGTAGCCTGAAGACATGACCAGTTTGCAATGCATTTTTGCATGTCTGTAGGTCGACTTGACCTCAATTTTGCTCCACAAAGCACTAGAAGAGGGCAACATGAAGTCGTTTAACAGAAGTGCATGGAGTTTGCATAAAGACATCACTCCGGGATGTCTTTAAAAACCTTTGATATGCAATATGCTGCCAAGTTTTTTTTTAAGGGGATTTGGAATATTATTTATAATATATCAATATTATTCATTAGTTCATACTATTAAATAATTCAATACAAATTGACTCCAGACAGCTTCTGACTGTAGACAATATAATACTCCTTATAATGACATCTAGGCTGTTGCACTGTTACATTCACCACTTAGTTCAATGAGTTGAGATGTCAATGTAAATTGACTGTAAATCGCTATGTGTTGATTTATCGCAAGTTGTAAAAAGAGAACATTGCATGGCTACTATGGCTACTATGCAGAAACAGTCAGAAACTATTGATCTCCTGGGTCTCTTTTAGGCCAAATGTCAGACCGAACTGGGACAAAGTTGGGGCAAATCGAACCAAGGTCAGAGTGACAGAATGCAGATGCATACATACACACACGCGCACACGCACACACAAACAATAGGCATATTAATAGGCCTGGGTGTGTTTATTCGAACATGTACCAGCATTGTTTACCCAATGGACATTAATCTAATCCGATCACAGATGCCCCAGGATAGATAAGTAGATAAATGTTAACAAATGACCAACAGGTTGTAGGATGTGTTGCTGTGTGATATGCAGTAGTATCTCAAGTATGGAGGCGTGAAACCACAATGCATGCAGCTCTAGATTTAGATTCAGATCTTTCCTCTGGCTACATTTATGCAGTTTATCCACATTATGTTAATGTATGTAACTTAGAGTGAAACTTCTAGCACTTAGGTTAGTTATTGTCTATGCAAGTTATCCCAATTAACCAAAGCCTTTATTGCACCCAGTGATGCAAACAGAAATTGGAAATTGCATCATGTAATAGCAAATAAAAAAAAATCTATAATTGTTTCCACAGACAAGCTAATAACTATGCATCTTAAAAGGGAGCGGAGAGCCACTTTGATATCCAGTAAATGGCACCCTATTCTCTATATAGGGCACTGCATACTATATTCTAGTCTATATAATGCCCTATGGGTCCTGGTCAAAAGTAGTGCACTATGAAGGGAATGGGGCGCCATTTGGGATGCAACCCTCATCTTATTCTCAGCTCAGAGACTCTTAATTGAGAATCGAAGACCGATTCAGAAGCAAAACCGTGAAGACGTTCCGCATTAAGTGATTTTGAATCACAGACAATCAAAAAGCAGCTTGCAGGCCAATCCAAATCACAACCTCTTCTGAAATAACATGTCAGCTATGACTCCTAATAATGTCTTCGCTGCAGTGAATCTGTCTCCATACATGGGCATTCTACAGAAGTGGTACAAATTGTAGTCCCACCCCAAAAGACTATTTAAAAGACCTCCAGTTAAGTCTCCAAATTTAGGACATTTATTTACATCATATGTTTTATTTCAATCCAAGGCAACAACAAACATATTATAAAATGAACATTGTACATACTGTATACAGTGCCTTGCGAAAGTATTCGGCCCCCTTGAACTTTGCGACCTTTTGCCACATTTCAGGCTTCAAACATAAAGATATAAAACTGTATTTTTTTGTGAAGAATCAACAACAAGTGGGAGACAATCATGAAGTGGAACGACATTTATTGGATATTTCAAACTTTTTTAACAAATCAAAAACTGAAAAATTGGGCGTGCAAAATTATTCAGCCCCTTTACTTTCAGTGCAGCAAACTCTCTCCAGAAGTTCAGTGAGGATCTCTGAATGATCCAATGTTGACCTAAATGACTAATGATGATAAATACAATCCACCTGTGTGTAATCAAGTCTCCGTATAAATGCACCTGCACTGTGATAGTGTCAGAGGTCCGTTAAAAGCACAGAGAGCATCATGAAGAACAAGGAATACACCAGGCAGGTCCGAGAAACTGTTGTGAAGAAGTTTAAAGCCGGATTTGGATACAGTGGTATCAGACCACTGCAAATCTACCAAGACCTGGCCGTCCCTCTAAATTTTCAGCTCATACAAGGAGAAGACTGATCAGAGATGCAGCCAAGAGGCCCATGATCACTCTGGATGAACTGCAAAGATCTACAGCTGAGGTGGGAGACTCTGTCCATAGGACAACAATGAGTCGTATATTGCACTAATCTGGCCTTTATGGAAGAGTGGCAAGAAGAAAGCCATTTCTTAAAGAGATCCATAAAAAGTGTTGTTTAAAGTTTGCCACAAGCCACCTGGGAGACACACCAAACATGTGGAAGAAGGTGCTTTGGTCAGATGAAACCAAAATTTAACTTTTTGGCAACAATGCAAAACGTTATGTTTGGCGTAAAAGCAACACAGCTGAACACACCATCCCCACTGTCAAACATGGTGGTGGCAGCATCATGGTTTGGGCCTGCTTTTCTTCAGCAGGGACAGGGAAGATGGTTAAAATTGATGGGAAGATGGATGGAGCCAAATACAGGACCATTCTGGAAGAAAACCTGATGGAGTCTGCAAAAGACCTGAGACTGGGACGGAGATTTGTCTTCCAACAAGACAATGATCCAAAACATAAAGCAAAATCTACAATGGAATGGTTCAAAAATAAACATATCCAGGTGTTAGAATGGCCAAGTCAAAGTCCAGACCTGAATCCAATCGAGAATCTGTGGAAAGAACTGAAAACTGCTGTTCACAAATGCTCTCCATCCAACCTCACTGAGCTCGAGCTGTTTTGCAAGGAGGAATGGGAAAAAATTTCAGTCTCTCGATGTGCAAAACTGATAGAGACATACCCCAAGCGACTTACAGCTGTAATCGCAGCAAAAGGTGGCGCTACAAAGTATTTACTTAAGAGGGCTGAATAATTTTGCACGCCCAATTTTTCAGTTTTTGATTTGTTAAGTTTGAAAAGTTTGAAATATCCAATAAATGTCGTTCCACTTCATGATTGTGTCCCACTTGTTGTTGATTCTTCACCAAAAAATACAGTTTTATATCTTTATGTTTGAAGCCTGAAATGTGGCAAAAGGTCGCAAAGTTCAAGGGGGCCAAATACTTTCGCAAGGCACTGTATATTACATTGTACATAATATAGTACATTGTTTATGCACTTATTTCTATTGAGATGTGTTTGAAAATAAAGCATTTCATGAATTTTTAAAACACTATTATTTCAATAGAACATCTTGTAGTTTACTTGTAGATTTTTAACAAATCTTAAAAAAAAAAAATAAATGCTGTCCCCTCCGTTGATGTCACTATCGAAACACACATTGAAAGACTGTAGAATGAATGTGCCTTAAGCCACACCCATACAAATATCACCAGGTGATGGGATGGTACTCCTCTCCAGCATGGCCACATGGTGAGTAGTCTGTTTGCAAACATTTTTGAGAAAATGAGTTAGCAAGTTGATAAATCTTCATGTATTTTTAAGTGTCACTACCGAACACCTAATATACGGCAGCGTTATCGCCATTCTTCTGAGCTACAGAGGACTACCATGTGGGTAGTGGACAAGTGCACACTTCAGGAAAAAGGGGAGCCAGCAGTGGGGCTCAATGCTCCAAGAGCCCAAACATTTACATATATTTGGCAGAAACATAGGTGTCTTTAATGTGCTATACTGTGCTATACTGTACTGTAATGTACTGGGTTCTACTGTACTGTTTACTTGAGTTTCTTACAATTGAAGAAAAGGCCCATGGACACTTGATCGAGTGGTGTTGGTGTTGGGCCACTCAAGACCACATAAATTCGGTCTTTAATAACCTTTTACTGCAGTGGGTTAAATCAGGGTCACACAGTGTTTCTTGGTAGTCTTAAGTCTTAAACAAAGTATAAACAGTATACACCTCACACACATGGTTATGAGCTTAAAAAAAAGACACCTGTACCATGTTAGAGATGTATATGTATTACATTTTGAGTTTGCATACAAATATTACACTTTATATACATCACAGAAGACTGAAATTTAACAAAACCTTTTGACATAGAAAGACCAGATTTTCAGTCATTTGACCTCAGGAAAGGGGGACCTTGTCATGGCCTCAACTCACTGGGTCTGGATCTTGGGACCAATCCTAACTTCACTTTGTCGGGCAAAGACTCAACTTCAAAACTCAAATGAACAGACAATGACTCTTCTGTTTCCCCACTCTCGCCACCCTGTCTGTGTCACATCAAACGACGAGTATCACATACACCGTAAATCTTTCCCCTCAGCTGGTCAACTTTTATATTTACTGCTACCCCAGTTATCAGTCCTTTCATTTGTGCCCTTTTCTTGAGACCGAAACAATTAACTTTAATTCCCCCCATTCGTTTTACTCCAAGCGCATTCCACCTCTGACCAACAGAAACACAAACAATTATCACTAGACCACTTCTGGTTACCCTCACCACATTACCCAACTTTTTTTTCACCCACTGTGAAACCACAAATGGATCAGGCAAAAGGCAAGGTTAAACTTTTTCTAAAATAATTTGGAGAAGGGAAAGGTGAAAAACATATACTTCTAACATTCAAAAGTCAACTAAAAACTAAAACTGTACTCCTTCAGTCATATTCAAATGTCTATTTAGATCCCTAAACAGGCTCAGGAACCTGGGAGGGGGAACCTCTTTATTCATTATTCCCTGTAACAAGTTCTGTTTAGGGATCCAGGTGGCCGTTTTAATAATTGTTTATGTCTTGGGGTGGAAGCTGTTAAGGAGCCTTTTGAACCTAGACTTGGCGCTCCGGTACCGCTTGCCGTGCTGTAGCAGGGAGAACAGTCTAAGACTTGGGTGACTGGAGTCTGACAATTTTTTTGTCCTTTTTCTGACACAGCCGAGTATGTATGTCCTGGATGGCAGGAAGCTTGACCCCAGTGATGTACTGGACCGTACGCACTACCCTCTGTAGTGTCTTACGGTCAGATTCCGAGCAATTGCCATACCAGGCAGTGATGCAACCGGTCAGGATTATCTCGATAGTGCAGCTGTAGAACTTTTTGAGGATCTGGGACCAGGCCAAATATTTTCAGTCTCCTGAGGGGGAAAAGGTGTTGTCGTGCCCTCTTCACAACTGCCTTGGTGTGTTTGGTGATGTGGACACCAAAGAACTGAACTCTCAACCCGCTCCACTACAGCCCTGTCAATGTGAATGGGGGGCGCTTTCAGCAATCCTTTTCCTGTAGTCCACGATCAGCTCCTTTGTCTTGCTCATGTTGAGGGAGAGGTGGTTGTCCTGGCACCACACTCCAAGGCTTGAGAACCTGTCGAGCCAGCCGAGGCAAGGAAGCCTGACGGGCCAGCTGAGGCATCCCTGTTGCTTCGGCAGCGACACTTGGACCCAAAGTCACCAGTAAAAAGATTATGAATCCCTGTTGTTTCCCCTTGGTGAGTTGTTATTCTGTAACGTATACGCTGGGAGTCGGGAAGGAAGTACAGGGAGTGAATTTAATAATAAATGAAACAAAACAAGAAACACAAGTAGCGTACAGAATCAGAGTCAACAACTGAGGAAATAACCAAGGGGAGTGACAGATATAGGGGAGGTAATCAGGAAGGTGATGGAGTCCAGGTGAGTGTCATGAGGCACAGGTGCGTGTAACGAGGGTGGCAGGTGAGCATAATGATGAGACAACTGGCGACGTAGAGCACCGGGGAGTGGGAGTAAACGTGACAAAAACTGATTTAAGTTTGCCTACATTAAAGTCCCCGGCCGCTAGGAGTGCCGCATCTGGTTGAGCATTTTCTTGTTTGCTTATGGCCGTATACAGCTCATTGAGGTCTTAGTGCCACCATTGGTTTGTGGTGGTAAATAGATGGCTAAGGAAAATCTAAATGAAAACTCTATTTGTAGATAGTGTGGTCTACAGCTTATCATGAGGTACTCTACCTGAGGCGAGCAATATCTCAAGACTTCCTTAATATTAGACATCTGGACATTGATCTTGTACTGGTATATAGCTCCATTCTTGTGTTACAATTTTATTTGTAATTTTTAAACACTGCATCGTTGGTAAGCGCTCATAAGCAAGCATTTTATGATAGTCTACACCAGTTATATCCGGCGCATATGACAAATTTGAGTTGAATATAGGCCTTTGTCCTCTATTGAATTACACAGATTTAAGTGTTACTCACTGCTTGCCACTGTGGGTGGAACAGAGGTACTGCAAGGCCATTACATGAAAGACAGTACAGTGAGAGGTTTTTCGGGTACTTGCCCTACTTTTAGTACCAGAATGCAGTTGCGTAATTTGGCCAGCGGAATTTGTACTAAACCCCAAAGTTTCCGCTCCCATTTACAGTACCAGTCAAAAGTTTGGACACACCAACTCATTCAAGGTTTTTCTTTCTTTATTTGTACTATTTTCTACATTGTTGAATAATAGTGAAGACATCAAACTATGAAATAACATGAAATCATGTAGTAACCAAAAAAGTGTGAAACAAATCAAAATATACTACCGTTCAAAAGCTTGGGGTCACTTAGAAATGTCCTTGTTATTGAAAGAAAAGCTCATTTTTTGTCCATTAAAATAACATCACATTGATCAGAAATACAATGTAGACACTGTAAATGTTGTAAATGACTATTGTAGCTGGAAACAGCTGATTTTTAATGGAATATCTACATAGGCGTACAGAGGCCCATTATCAGCAACCATCACTCCTGTGTTCCAATGGCACGTTGTGTTAGCTAATCCATGTTTATCATTTTAAAAGGCTAATTGATCATTAGAAAACCATTTTGCAATTATGTTAGCACAGCTGAAAACTGTTGTTCTGATTTAAATAAGCAATACAACTGGCCTTAGACTTGTTGAGTATCTGGAGCATCAGCATTTGTGGGTTCAATCACAGGCTCAAAATGGCCAGAAACAAAGACCTTTCTTCTGAAACTCGTCAGTCTAAACTTGTTGTGAGAAAAGAAGGCTATTATATGCAAGAAATTGTCAAGAAACTAAAGCTTTCGTACAACACTGTGTCCTACTCCCTTCACAGAACAGAGCAAACTAGCTTTAACCAGAATGGAAAGAGGAGTGGGAGGCCCCGGTGCACAACTGAGCAAGGGGACAAGTACATTAGAGTGTCTAGTTTGAGAAACATACGCCTCACAAGTCCTCAACTGGCAGCTTCATTAAATAGTACCCACAAAACACCAGTCTCAACGTCAACACCAAAGAGGCGACTCCGGGATGCTGGCCTTCTAGGCAGAGTTCCTCTGTCCAGTGTCTGTGTTCTTTTGCCCATCTTAATATTTTCTTTTTATTGGCCAGTCGGATGGCTTTTTTTCTTTGCAACTCTGCCTATTAGGCCAGCATCCCAGAGTTGCCTCTTCACTGTTGACGTAGGGTCAGGTAATGCAACGACAAAGCAATGATTTTGCTTTGAAGTTCAACGCGGATCATTCTCCTAATTGCCTGTGGGAGAATCCAGCTCAATCCCTGTAACCAGGTATCACCATCTTTGTGCCACCTGACATGCCATACTGTAGTTTGTAGGAAGCAAAAGAGAGTGATATGCACATCTTAAATTTAAGAATACCGGTGCTGGACTAAGAAATAATACTGAGATAAAGGAATGAGAGGCCTGCACAACGAATATTGCTTCTTCTCCCCAGCGCTTTATTTCTGCACCCAAGTATACAAAACTCTTCATCTTTTTGTACAAATATGTTTTTCTATGTGGTTTCTTTCGTTTTGTTTTCCAGGCCCGGCTATTCCTGTTGGAGTGGACGTACAAGTGGAAAGCTTGGACAGCATCTCAGAAGTAGACATGGTGGGTTAAGGCTAACCAATTTTTGTACTACCAAGTTATGACACAAACATTTCCAACTGCGCATTATGGAAATACATTTATAGTAAATTAACCACATCATTAACACTTATGCCATTTCTTCCTGAATCCAAATGGACACGTTTTGTTTGTATTTTTTTGTCCTGGTAAATCCCTTATGTAACAGACTACTAACATTTGGATTGTCTTTATTTACCATTGCAGATGGTCATCATAATGATGGGTACTCCCAACTGTTGCTAGTCATTACATGAGGGAGAGGGGTGAAATAGGGAGTGAGAGAGGGATGATCTCTACTTTAGGGGTTTTGTGAGGAGTTGGAGTACACGGAGGGAGATGAGGAGTAGGAAGGGGTAAAAGCTGAGGAGGAGATTTGAGTCTTTTTGTAGTGGAGCTCAACTCCAGAGGCATGAGAGGTTGCAGAGAAATCAAAGAGACTGCTTTGACCATTGACTTTCAGGCTACACTTAATGTCACCCCCAACAGGATTTCAACCCAAAGTGCTGTAAGCACTGACAGCTGGGTTGATTTCTATTTACATGTATAAACTGTAGCATTTTTCTCAAAGTCAAAGCTCCACATAGATTTGTGTAACTTACTCATTGGGATGATTACGATTGGGTATAGTTTTGCACAATCACTGGGCACTTTCATTTTGGATCATAAAGTTTCTACATTTTAGACCATTCTATTGGTTCACTCATCCTGGGTACTGGCAAATGCATAACTTTCCCCTTTCCCCAATAGGACTTCACCATGACTCTGTACCTGAGACACTATTGGAAGGATGAGCGTCTGACCTTCACCAGCTCCACCAATAAGAGCATGACATTTGACGGGCGTCTGGTGAAGAAGATCTGGGTGCCAGATGTGTTCTTTGTCCACTCCAAGAGATCCTTCATCCACGACACCACCACAGACAACATCATGCTCAGGGTCTTTCCCGACGGACACGTCCTCTACAGCCTGAGGTGGGTCTGGGATGCTTTGGGGACTATGGTTCAAAAATTCCGGTCACTTTTCCAAAATACCCATGATTTCTGGAATGAGATGGGAATAAGCAGGAAATCCAGAATCCTGGAATTTCTGGAAACCTGGGCATTTTTGTAAAGTTACCGGAATTTCACAACCTTATGGTATGGATGGAATGGAGCAAAAGCCTTCACACACTGGGGCCTTCCATTGCCACGATTCGCCTCCCCTGCTACAAAGTGATCGACTCCTAAAATTCTCAATACTGGGATGATGTATTTAGCTGTTGACATGTAAGAACGAAATGTCATCAGTTTAGAATGTTAATAGTATCCTAAATTTTAATATGAAAAATAACATGGTTCTGTGCAGGATGTATGATGACATCTAGACAAGAAGATTAATTTGCATTTTGCTTCTGTTTGTTTTTGATTTGAAATGTGCTTCTGGCTGATTATAATTTTTTTAATCAGTTTTTGAAAACTAGGCCAAAATGTGAAGGTGCTACTAAGTTGTTGGTTATGCCAGATTGTTCTATTATGCTTCCAAAAGTCATTCACCAGACATTGGATGCACAAATTGTGTTGTAATGGGTTGAGAACATGTTTATTGTTATTCATGTTTTTTCAGACCATCTACAAAACTCAGCAAAAAAAGACACATCCCTTTTTCAGGACTCTGTTGTTTCAAATATCATTGCAAAGATCCAAATAACTTCACAGATCTTCATTGTAAAGGGGTTAAACATTGTTTCCCATGCTTGTTCAATGAACCATGAACAATTAATGAATATGCACCTGTGGAACGGTCGTTAAGACACTAACGGCTTACAGACGGTAGGCAATTAATAAGGTCACAGTTATGAAAACTTAGGCCACTAAAGAGGCCTTTCTACTGACTCTGAAAAACACAAAAAGAAAGATGCCCAGGGTCTCTGCTCATCCGCGTGAACGTGCCTTAGGCATGCTGCAAGGAGACATGAGGACTGCAGATGTGGCCAGGGCAATAAATTGCAATGTCCGTACTGTGAGACGCCTAAGACAGCGCTACAGGGAGACAGGACAGACAGCTGATCGTCCTCGCAGTGGCAGATCACGTGTAACAACACCTGCACAGGATCGGTACATCCAAACATCACACCTGCGGTACAGGAAAGCAACTGCCCGAGTTACACCAGGAACACACAATCCCTCCATCAGTGCTCAGACTGTCCACAATAGGCTGAGAGAGGCTGGACTGAGGGCTTGTAGGCCTGTTGTAAGGCAGGTCCTCACCAGACATCAACGGGAACAACGTCACCTATGGGCACAAACTCACCGTCGCTGGACCAGACAGGACTGGCAAAAAGTGCTCTTCACTGACGGGTCGTGGTTTTGTCTCACCAGGGGTGATGGTCGGATTCACATTTATCGTAGACGGAATGAGCGTTACAGTGAGGCCTGTACTCTTGAGCGGGATCGATTTGGTGGTGGAGAGTCCGTCATGGTCTGGGGCGGTGTGTAACAGTATCATCGGACTGAGCTTGTTGTCATTGCAGGCAATCTCAACGCTGTGCGTTACAGGGAAGACATCCTCCTCCCTCATGTGGTACCCTTCTTGCATGACCCTCCAGCATGACAATGCCACGAGCCATACTGCTCATTCTGTGCATGATTTCCTGCAAGACAGGAATGTCAGTGTTCTGCCATGGCCAGCGAAGTGCCCGGATCTCAATCCCATTGAGCATGTCTGGGACCGGAGGGTGAGGGCTAGGGCCATTCCCCCCAGAAATGTCCAGGAACTTGCAGGTGCCTTGGTGGAAGAGTGGGGTAACATCTCACAGCAAGAACTGGCAAATCTGGTGCAGTTCATGAGGAGGAGATGCACTGCAGTACTTAATGCAGCTGGTGGCCACACCAGATACTGACTGTTACTTTTGAATTTGACCCCCCCTTTGTTCTGGGACACATTATTCCATTTATGTTAGTCACATCTGTGGAACTTGTTCAGTTTGTCTCAGTCGTTGAATCTTATGTTCATACAAATATTTACATGTTAAGTTTGCTGAAAATAAACACAGTTGACAGTGAGAGGACGTTTCTTTTTCTGCTGAGTTTACATAGTTATAAGCAGTATTGAATTGGTTGTATGGAATAATAAGGACAACAGAAAGGACCAACTTAATTTGGTGTTGTAAATAGGTGATGGTGTATGTAGTGAGTCCGCACTCAAAAAAAAATAATTTTCAAAGTTATGTCATGCTATTTATTTATTACAAAAGGCAAAAAGAGAAAGTACCATACAACTTTGAAAATCTTGTGCTAGAATACAATAACTTTTTTGAGTGCGGACCCTCTACAATAACTTTATGTGTTGCAAACAGGCTCATAGGGGAATCTTAGGTTAGTTGATGTCACATCATGGATCTGTGTTGTCCTTACTGTACAGAGTGACAGTGACCGCAGCCTGTAACATGGACTTCAGCCGCTTTCCTCTGGACACCCAGACCTGCTCACTGGAGCTGGAGAGCTGTGAGTAACTGTCATCAACTACTATTAAGGCTGATACTGTCATAACTTCTCACAATTTTAATAAGGGGATGAATCCT
Source organism: Oncorhynchus mykiss (assembly GCF_057628025.1). Classification (NCBI taxonomy): domain Eukaryota; kingdom Metazoa; phylum Chordata; class Actinopteri; order Salmoniformes; family Salmonidae; genus Oncorhynchus; species Oncorhynchus mykiss. The sequence continues at coordinate 38,899,660 of NC_143040.1, forward strand.
AACTTAGATACACACAGAAATCTCCATTTGACATCAAAAGATGATGTATTCAAATGCCTACGATATCTCTAGTTAGGATTTTTCCCACTGGGCACAACATTTAGTATTTTTCACTAAAGTAAATACACAAACAGAACAATATTATGGAGAATATATCTAATGTTTGTGCTCCCCAGATGCCTATACGGATGAGGATCTGATGCTGTACTGGAAGAGTGGGGATGAGTCCTTGAGTACGGACGACCGTATCTCCCTTTCTCAGTTCCTCATCCAGAAGTTCCACACCACCTCTCACCTGGCGTTCTACAGCAGCACAGGTACACTAAACCACATTACAGTACAGTACAGTTAAGACGGCAGATCAATGTTACGGACAAATAGGGTAATTTTGGTTGAGCTAAAGGTATTGACTAAGATTAGGGATCATGATCAGTGGTCAATTAGGTATTGGCACAGGGATCAACCACACTACATGATTTGAGTTAAAAACTCAGTCATTTAATACACAGTCATTTAAGTCATCATCACAATAACCACATGGAGGGAATCATAAGCATTGACATTCCCATGATATTATTGACCCATACTTTCCTTTGGTTTTGTGTCCTCCGGTACAGGCTGGTACAATCGTCTGTACATCAACTTCACCCTGCGGAGACACATCTTCTTCTTCCTGCTTCAGACCTACTTCCCTGCCACCCTCATGGTCATGCTGTCCTGGGTGTCCTTCTGGATCGACCGCAGGGCCGTCCCAGCCCGCGTCTCCCTGGGTAAAATGATGGTGGTGCTACCAATAGCTCAGAAGTCTTACAGTTTGTCGTCTCTAGCGCTGCTTATTCCCCTCATTGTCAAATTTCCGGCATTTGGAGGTATTGTGTAAGTATCACAATGGTTTTCAGCGTCGAGCCTTGAACAATAAAGCCCTCTTTGTCAGACCTGATGAAGATATATTGGTGTTGTACGATTACAAGAAAGAATACATATTCAAAAATATTCAGATAGTTATAGAAATGTCTGAACTCTATTCTGGTAGCCCCCATTCCATATATAGTTGAAGTCAGAAGTTTACATGCACTTTAGCCAAATACATTTAAACTCAGTTTTTCACAATCCCTGACATTTAATCCTGGTAAGAATTCCCTGTTTTAGGTCAGTTAGGATCACCACTTTATTTTAAGAATGTGAAATGTCAGAATAGAGAATTATTCATTTCAGCTATTATTTCTTTCATCACATTCCCAGTGGGTCAGAAGTTTACATACACTCAATTAGTATTTGGTAACATTGCCTTTTAAATTGTTTAACTTGGGTCAAACGTTTCAGGTAGCCTTCCACAATTTTCCCAAAATAATTTGGGTGAATTTTGTCCTGTTCCTCCTGACAGAGCTGGTGTAACTGAGTCAGGTTTGTAGGCTACCTTGCTCACACACTCTTTTTCAGTTCTGCCCACACCTTTTCTATAGGATTGACGTCAGGGCTTTGTGATACCACTCCAACACCTTGACTTTGTTGTCCTTAAGCCATTTTGCTACAACTTTGGAAGTATGCTTGGGGTCATATTCCATTTGGAAGACCCATTTGCGACCAAGCTTTAACTTCCTGACTGATGTCTTGAGATGTTGCTTCAATATATCCACATAATTTTCCTACCTCATGATGCTGTCTATTTTGTGAAGTGCACCGGTCCCTCCTGCAGCAAAGCACCCCCACAACATGATGCTGCCACTCCCATGCTTCACGGTTGGGATGGTGTTTTTCAGCTTGCAAGCTTTCCCCTTTTTCCTCCCAACATAACGATAGTCATTATGGCCAAACAGTTCTGTTTTTGTCATCAGAGCAGAGGACATTTCTCCAAAATTTACCATCTTTGTCCTCATGTGCAGTTGCAAACCGTAGTCTGGCTTTTTTATGGATGTTTTGGAGCATTGTTATGTCGATATAGGACTCATTTTACTGTGGATATTGATACTTTTGTACCCGTTTCCTCCAGCATCTTCAAGGTCCTTTGCTGTTCTCGGTTTTATTTGCACATTTCCACCAAAGTATGTTCATCTCTAGGAGACAGACTGCGTCTCCTTCCTGAGCGGTATGACAGCTGTGTGGTCCCATGGTGTTTATACTTGCGTACTATCGTTTGTACAGATGAACGTGGTACCTTCAGGCATTTGTAAATTGCTCCCAAGGATGAAACAGGTCTACAATTAGTTTTTCTGAGGTCTTGGCTGATTTCTTTCGATTTTCCCATGATGTCAAGCAAAGAGGCACTGAGTTTGAAGGTAGGCCTTGAAATACATCCACAGGTACACCTCCAATTGACTCAAATGATGTCAATTAGCCTATCAGAAGCTTCTAAAGCCATGACATCATTTTCTGGAATTTTCCAAGCTGTTTAAAGGCACAGGCAACTTAGTGTATGTAAACTCCTTCCCCATTGGAATTGTGATACCGTGAAGTAATCTGTCTGTAAACAATTGTGCATGACACAAGTAATTTTTCCAACAAGTCCTAACCGACTTGCAAAAACTATAGTTCGTTAACAAGAAATTTGTTGAGTGGTTGAAAAATGAGTTTTCATGACTCCAACCTAAGTGTATGTACACTCCCGACACTAACTGTATATATTTTTAATCCAACAGACTTGAGCTTTTGCTATTTCCTTCTTTTTTCCACTGCAGGTATCACCACAGTGCTCACCATGTCCACCATCATTACTGGAGTGAACGCCTCCATGCCCAGAGTGTCCTACATCAAGGCTGTGGACATCTACCTGTGGGTCAGCTTTGTGTTTGTCTTCCTATCCGTGCTGGAGTACGCTGCCGTCAACTACCTGTCCACCGTGCAGGACCGCAGGGAACGTAAGATGAGAGACGAGATAAGAGAAAGGGCCAGGTCACAGGTAATGAGATGCTACCATAGTACTGTGCATATAAGACAATTTTCAAAGAGTAACTGAATATCTCTTGTGAATACAGTTTGCTCTTAATTTCATGCAACTCGGTTGGACTGCGAGACACTGCTGACACATTACTTCCTCTTCTTTCTTAGGGCCTAACTTAATACATGCTAACACATGAATGTTTGGTCAAATGTCTCATTGACATGCATGATTTTAAAAAATGACAGGCATGCATCTCAAGTTAGTTTAGATCCATTTTTCCTGCCATAACCTCGGTCTTCCCCTTACCTTCTCTCCTTTCCTGCAGTCGCTGCCCTGCACCTGTGGCATGTCCCAGACCAGGACCATGATATTAGACGGGAACTACAGCGAGGCGGACACCAACAGCCTGGCCGGCTACACCTCGGGAACTATGGTGTCCGAGGAGGATGCGGAGATGCCACATGAGGTGATGAACGAGAAGCAGACTCCTGGGGAGCACATGGTGGTCCACCTGTCTGTCAGTAGCGAGTCCACAACCACCAAGAAGAAAGGTATCCGGGCCCTCAAAATTATCCAGAATACACATGCCATCGACAAGTACTCCAGGATGTTATTCCCTGGCTCCTATATCCTATTCAACTTCATCTACTGGTGTTCATACTGTATAGGAGCGTAGGGTCTACTGTATAGGTGCAGTATGGGCCCTGGTCAAAAGTAATGCACTATGTATTGAATAGGGTGCCATTTTGGGACACAGACTATGTTTATCATACGACTGTGTTTAACACACTCGCCATGGACAAGAGAAAGGCTAAGAGAGACTGCTATATGGGTTTACATGGACATTTTGATACTAATGGCCCATATTTGGATGGACTGCTAACTGGTTTGACTTGGGTACTGGCCCATATGAGACTGATCTATATGGGTTTATGTTTATTATGTATATTAAGGTAAGTGTGACTCACTCACGAATGACGAGGGAGATTGCGAAAGTCTGAGAGACGGAGACTGAGTTCTATGTGGATATTTGGCACTGATGGACAAAGAGAAAAGCCCCAGAGAGCGAGACCGAGACAGTCTTCATCATCCCACTGTAGTTTGTGAATTTCTGTCAATCGATTCCACAGGTTGATTCATAGTTCTGCAAGTACGCATCAGCTGTTGTTTAAAAACTCTTTTGTCCAAATAACTATCATTTCAAGTCTTTTGTACTCTGGGCTTGGCATTTGACAACAGAGGTGGTTCTACAATGTTGTTAGCTTTTCATTCAGGTCTATTTGGCATTCAGGTCTAAGTACCAGTTCAGTCTGTTGAAACAGCTCAGTGTTTAACAGAGTTGAGTTTAATGGTTGCGTACAAAATGGCACCCTATACTCTTTATAATGGACTACTCTGGGCAAAAGTAGTGCACTATATAGGAAATAGGGTGCCATTTGGGATGGACATGATGCTTTGGATTAGAGAATCTGCTACATACATATGTGAAATGTTATGATGCAATATACTACAGTGCAATATACTACAGTATATATATATGTGTATATATATATATATATATATATATATATATATATATATATATATATATATATATATATGGTTTGTGGTTCAAGTGAGGTCTTAGTGGTGCTAAAACAGCTGTGAAGTCATTAAAGCACAACAGTAACAATAATGTAGAGCATTTCAAGCTGTGAACACCAGTTACTGGGACATTTGTAGCTTACTGTGTAAAGGAACTGAGGAATTGTGTATAGATATGTATTTTCCTTTCTCTGATACCTCTCATATGGTCATTATTGTATGGTTATATGCCATTGTAAAAAAAAATGTAGGCCTACAATGTAAATATATAAATCTAAAAACAAATACCTTGTATCGTGCCACTGTAGCACTTAATAAGATTTGTGTAATGAATTACATGTTTAAAAACATCTAAGGTGTCCCATGCCATCGTACCTTAACAAGCTACAGCCACAAAAGGCAGCACATGGCTTTGCTTGAGATATTGACCTTAAATGTACAGTATAGAAGATTTTTGCCTAAAACGAAATATACTTTTATTTTGAGCACTAGAGGCTTTAATAGTCAGGTGATAAGCTGCAACCCTAAAATTAGATGAACGATTCTATTCTCATTCTAATTACGTGGCTGGAACAGCTTTTAGTAAACACTTTTTTTTTGTCAATGTGTGAGCAGAAATTGGCTTTAAGTAAATGCAGCTGTAGGCTTTCTTCACTAGACAAGTTCGCATTAGTTTTGTGAAACCATAATACTACTTTAGCCATTCCATTTTGAATAGGGACTCACTACAGGAAACTATTTTCCTGTATCACCATGTAGATATTTTTCATTATGAAAATAACATGTATTGTATAATTTGGTGGTATTAAAATATTATTGGTAAAATGTGTTTTATATGTTGCTGTTAGCATTTCTGTTCTGTTTGTTGCAAGCATTACAACTGTTCAGACTATTAAACTTCCCCCCTCCCCTGGCTTCTGCATCCTATTTAATTTACTGGTGTTCCTACTGTATAGGAGCAGTATGGCTATGGGAGCCTGGTGGATTGTGTGCCATTTGGGACGCCGACTATGTTGTTCATACTAGTGTGTTTAACACACAGCCAAGGACAAGAGGGACTGAAATTGGTGTCCCCTTCTCTCTCTCTCACACACACACACACACACACACACACACTTGCTCTGTCAATCAGACTGAGTCCAGAAGAACACGGTATCTGTCTAGCTCTTCAGCGCGCGCCTTTCCGTTTGAATTGTTGACGTAATACGCTCACGCCCCACGATTATCAATTGCTCTGCGGATTTGCTGCTCTCGTCTGGCTAAATCCGCTAAGGTTAGGCTATGCAGCTATCGCAGAGGCCTCTCCTACACTTCCTGCGTTATGCTAGAAGTTTACAGTGCATATTAGGTCATTTGTGGACAGGAACGCTAGCTGTTACTTTCACCAAATGCACAGGGATCTGTAAGTAATTTCATATCGTCTATTTCGGTTATTGGTAGGGCTGTTCATGTTATGGTTATTTGTACCTTAAATAGCATGATGACAAACGTATTATGGACTCCATCGTTACAATGTCACGTTGTCAGACTTCAGTAGTATCATATTATGGATATACATTTCCCTTTTGTAGACCTATATCACAATATATTTGAAGTCGAAGTCTCTATTATTAATATAGGTTTGAAAACGTCCCGAAATAGCTTGCCGTTTCAGTCGTATGGCTATTTCCATAAAATAGATTTGGATACAGGCAAATGATCAAGTCTTGGGGCAAAGATTGCAGATCCGAATCGTTTCAGTCAATATACAATTATAAAGCCACTGGGGAGCGATGCAATGTAACGTTAGTGAGGGCGTGAAAGATATCAATCATGTTGCAAGTCCGTTTACGAAGCGTGAACTGTCAAAAAAACAGATGGCGGGGCGGGGAGTAACTTACCCGTAAACTCTGAAAGTACATTTTTAAGTTTTGTCTATTAGACTATTATTGGCTTTGAAACGTAGGTAAAGTTGACTTTCTCCATTAATATAGCGCTTACATTTTTACTATATGTGTTCTTTCCATTTTTCTGTTACTCTATATTGTGGCTCGTTAGAGAACATACAAGAGGCACAGTTTAGTATAACTTCCCTAAAAGGGGGATACGTGGGGAGTTTTGATCTGTCGGAGAAAATGAGTCACTCAGAAAAATTAGTTTGGCTTCATTTTCTGACCTGTGGAGAAAAAAAGAAAGCGCTGTGGTGCCCATGTGCCTTCAGACCACCCCTTCTTTCCTTCCTAACATTGCGTTATCATGACTAGGCCTACAATTTACACTATTCTAGTCAAGGATTTCAATCCCCTTGAGAGAGGAGCCTAGTAGAAACAGATTTGAGCCTAGTAGAAACAAAGATTTCTGTGTTTTTAAAAGCACATTTTTTTTACAGACATCACAATGACAAGGTCTGCAGCGAGACTGAGTTAAGCCATCTGACAAATACACCTTATTACACTACAAGTATCATTGATATGTAAACACACACTCAGCAAGTATGCAAATACATACATATGCTATATTGTCTGGTGAGTGCAATAACGTAACACCCTCATTCCTTCAAACCAGGAGTCAACAGTGCACCACTGACTGAAGTATGAGGATTACATCAGTTCAATGATTTATTTTGTGGTGGTGTCTCCTTGAAACAGATATGTTGTGGTAGATCCTCCCTAGTAAGGTATTGCCAATCTTCTCTAAAGAAACCGACGAACCAAGAAGTAGGCCTAGACCTATTGTTGTTGTTGTAGTTTTACTCACAGAAAAACAACATGAAGCAGTATAATTTCTCGTCTGTGTTGTGGCCATGTTGAGAGTATAGATTATTTGATGAATTGTGGGTAAATTGTGACTGACTGATCTACAAATAATGAGTAGGTATTTATGATGCAAGGTGATTTGTTGATCAGTCAATCTTCAGTCTCCGATTTCGGCTGCCATGCCAAACAAGCCCATCTCCAGTCCATCACCTGACTAACCTTCGGTTACCAATGCACTATATACAGCACTATATGCACTATATACTACATACTAAACCTCTCTCTCCTCTCTGTGTTTCGCCTCAGTCTGGCTCCCACATGACTGAGCAGGAGCAGCAGGAGTTTATTGATAGCCTGGAGGCAGTTCAGTCCTGGATACATGTCGTTCAGGAGAGGCTCCGGGTCAATGACAACACCCAGGGCCCCCGAGCAGCCCTGCAGGCCAGGCTCAGAGAGACAGAGGTGAAACCTAACCACTGACACAGAACTCTAACCAGGGATGGGAATAAATTACAGCTACAAAATATAACTACAAAATACCTGAAAGACCAATGTATCAAAATATAAGATACTTTTGTATTTAATTCAAATGCATGTATTTTAAAATACAAAATTGATTAGCAAGTAGCTGGCTGAATAGCAACATTCTTAGTAACAGTTAGAGAAAAGTTTTGCTCTGACTGTGATATGTCGTTTATCTACCTTAGTTGAATGCACTGTCACTCTGGATAAGATTGGCCTTGTTTCTGGGCGGAGCTCATTAGAGTAAAACTCAGAATGCTTTGAAATTTTTACATATAGTTACAGTGCATTCGAAAAGTGTTCAGACCCCTTGACTTTTTCCACATTGTTATGTTACAGCCTTATTCTTATGTTGATTAAATTGTTTTCTACCCCTCTACACACAATACCCCATAATGACAAAGCAAAAACAGGTTTTTAGATTTTAAAATGTAAATGTGACATAATTTTTTTTTTTTTAAATGTATACATAAGTATTCAGACACTTTACTCAGTACTTTGTTGAAGCAACTTTGTCAGCGATTACAGCCTTTAGTCTTCTTGGCACTCCTGTATTTGGGGAGTTTCTCCCATTCTTCTGTGCGGATCTTCTCAAGCTCTGTCAGGTTGGATGGGGAGCATCTCTGCACAGCTATTTTCAGGTCTCTCCAGAGATGTTTGATCAGGTTCAAGTCTGGGCTCTGGCTGGGCCATTCAAGGACATTCAGAGACTTGTCCCGAAACCACTCCTGCATTGTGTTGGCTGTGTGCTTAGGGTTGTTGTCCTCTTTGAAGGTGAACCGTTGCCCCCAGTCTGAGGTCCTGAGCGCTCTGGAGCAGGTTTTTATCAAGGATTTCTCTGTACTTTGCTCTGTTAATTTCCCCCTCTATCCCGACTAGTCTCCCAGACCCTGAAAATGAAAAACATTCCCACAGCTTAATGCTGCCACCACCATGCTTCATGGTATTGATGGTATTGGCAAGGTTATGAGCGGTGCCTGCTTTCTTCCAGATGTGACGCTTGACATTCAGGCCGAAGAGTTCAATCTTGGTTTCATCACAATAGAGAATCTTGTTTCTCATGGTCTGAGAGTCCTTTAGGTGCCTTTAGGCAAATTCAAAGCGGGCTGTCATGTGGCTTTTTACTCAGGAGTAGCTGCCATCTGGCCACTCTATCATAAAGGGCTGATTGGTGGAGTGCTGCAGAGATGGTTGTCCTTCTGGAAGGTTCTCCCATCTCCACAGAGGATCTTGTCCAATCAATTGAATTTACCACAGGTGGACTCCAATCAAGTTGTAGAAACAGCTCAAGGGTGATTAATGGAACAGGATGCACCTGAGCTCAATTTCAAATCTCATAGCAAAGGGTCTGAAATACTGAAGTAAATAAGGTATTTATATTATTTATTTATTTTTAATACATTTGCAAACATTCCTAAAAAACTGTTTTTGTTTTATTATGGGGTTTTGTGTGTAGATTAAATCAATTTATTTTTAGAACAAGACCACAATCAGTGGAGGCTGCTGAGGGGAGAACGGCTCATAATAATGGCTGTAACGGAGCAAATGGAATGGCATCGAAACCATAAGTTTGATGTATTTGATACCATTCCACTGATTCTGCTTCAGTCATTACCATGAGCCGTTCTCCCCAATTAAGGTGCCACCAACCTCCTGTGGCTGTAACGTAACATAATGTGGAAAAAAGTGAACGGGTCTGAATACTTTCCGAATGCACTGTAATGTACCAGATGCTCTTATCACAACAGTGCGATCAGACATTTGATACCAATGCAGGCTGAAAGGGGGCCACAAAATTGTGAACCACTATGGGGGGAAAAAATGGTATAGAAAATTATTTTTTATTTTGAAAATGCATATTTCAGCTTTTGAAAGTATCCTGCATTGGAGATACAAAATGCATTGGAGTGTAGTTCAGCCCAGTGTAATTAAACATACAAAATACTCCCAGTCTCTGACCCCAACTAACCACTGACACGGTCTTAGGAGATGATGTGAGCAAAACTCAGCCCTAACTAACCAGTCATACTTGCTCAGAGGGGAAAGAGGTGAGACCAAACCCTAACTTCTGAACGAGGATCAAAGACGTGTTTCACACTATTCAGCCAGTTTGAACCATTCTCTGCAGGCTCAGATAAGTCTTTTCAAATTGTCCTTTCCAACATGGCTGTTATGACTGCCCTCAACCGATCCCTCACCTTTAACTCCTGTAATACAGTAGGACACTGGTATGTGACACCAGAGTCCAGTTTTCCTTTTTCGTTCAGATGCTTCCACCACTCACTCAGTTTCATTGCCCCTGAGGGACGCTTCTGTATACTTTTTAAATTGTTTTATATATATACATACATACATACATACATACACACACACACACAGTTGAAGTCGTAAGTTTACATACACTTAGTTTGGAGTCATGAAAACTCGTTTTTCAACCACTCCACAAATCTCTTGTTAGCAAACTATAGTTTTGGCAAGTTGGTTAGGATATCTACTTTGTGCATGACACAAGTCATTTTTCCAACAAATGTTTACAGACCGATTATTTCACTCATAATGCACTGTATCACAATTCCAGTGGGTCAGAAGTTTGCATACACTAAGTTGACTGTGCATTTAAACAGCTTGGAAATTTCCAGAAAATGATGTAATGGCTTTAGAAGCTTCTGATAGGCTAATTGACATAATTTGAGTCAATTGAGGTGTACTTGTGGATGTATTTCAAGGCCTACCTTCAAACTCAGTGCCTCTTTGCTTGACATCATGGGAAAATCTAAAGAAATCAGCTAAGACTTCAGAAAAAAATGGTATACCTTCGCAACGATGATTCATCCTTGACAGCTATTTCCAAATGCCTGAAGGTACCACGTTCATCTGTACAAACGATAGTACGCAAATATAAACACCATGGGACCATGTAGCCGTCATACTGCTCAGGAAGGAGACGCAGTCTGTCTCCTAGAGATGAACGTACTTGGGTGCGAGAAGTGCAAATCAATCCCAGAACAACAGCAAAGGACCTTGTGTAGATGTTGGAGGAAACGGGAACAAAAGTATCAATATCCACAGTAAAACAAGTCCTATATCGACAACCTGAAAGGCCACTCAGCAAGGAAGAAGCCACTGCTTCAAAACCTCCATTAAAAAAAGCCAGACTACAGTTTGCAACTGCACTGCATGGGGACAAAGATGGTACTCTTCGGAGAAATGTCCTCTGGTCTGATGAAACAAAAATAGAACTGTTTGGCCATAATGACTATGTTTGGAGGAAAAGGGGGGACACTTGCAAGCCGAAGAACACCATCCCAACTGTGAAGCACGAGGGTGGCAGCATCATGTTGTGGGGGTGCTTTGCTGCAGTAGGGACTGATGAACGTCACAAAATAGATGGCATCACGAGGAGGGGAAATGATGTGGATATATTGAAGCAACATCTCCAGACATCAGTCAGGAAGTTAAAGCTTGGTCACAAATGGGTCTTCCAAATGGACAATGACCCCAAGTATACTTCCAAAGTTGTGGGAAAATGGCTCAAGGACTACAAAGTCAAGGTATTGGAGTGGCCATCACAAAGCTCTGACCTCATCCTATAGACCATTTGTGGGCAGAACTGAAAAGGAAGGTGTGTGCGAGCCAAGAGGCCTACAAACCTGACTCAGTTACACCAACTCTGTCAGGAGGAACAGGACAAAATTCACCCAACTCATTGTGGGAAGCTTGTGGAAGGCTACCTGAAATGTTTGACCTAAGTTAAGCAATTGAAAGGCAATGCTACCAAATACTACTAATACTTGAGTGTAAACTTGTAAACTTCTGACCCACTGGGAATGTGACGAAAGAAATAATAGCTGAAATGAATAATTCTCTCCTATTTATTCTGACATTTCACATTCTTAAAATAAAGTGGTGATCCTAGCTGACCTAAAACAGGGAATTTTACTAGGATTAAATGTCAGTAATTGTGAAAAACTGGGTTTAAATGTATTTGGCTAAGGTGTATGTAAATTCCGACTTCGATTGTACATACATACACTCTACTGGTCAAAAGTTTTAGAACTGTCACGCCCTGACCTTAGAGCCTTTTTATGTCTCTATTTGGTTTGGTCAGGGTGTGATTTGGGGTGGGTGTTCTATGTTTTTGTTTTCTATGATTTTTGTATTTCTATGTTTTGGCTAGGTATGGTTCTCAATCAGGGATAGCTGTCTATTGTTGTCTCTGATTGGTAACCATACTTAGGTAGCCCTTTCCCTCCTTTCAGTATGGGAAGTTAACTTTGTTTGTGGCACATAGCCTTAAGCTTCACGGTTGTTTTGTATTGTTTTTGTGGGCGTCATCCTAATAAAAAGGAATATGTACGCTCGCCACGCTGCGCTTTGGTCTACTTCATTTGACGGCCGTGACAAGAACACCTACTCATTCAAGGGTTTTTCTTTATTTTTACTATTTTTTTACATTGTAGAATAATAGTGAAGACATCAAAACTATGAAATAACACAAATGGAATCATGTAGTAACCAAAAAATGTAATCCAAATGTATTTGAGTCTTCAAATAGCCACCCTTTGCCTTCATGACAGCTTTGCACACTCTTGACATTCTCTCAACCAGCTTCCATGGAATGCATTTAAATTAAAAAGTAAAAAGTTAATGTGTGGAATTCCGTTCCTCAAATCCAATCGGCTGTGTTGTGACAAGGTAGGGGAGATATACAACATATCGCCGTATTTGGTAAAAGTCCAAGTCCATATTATGGGAAGAACAGCTCAAATAAGCAAAGAGAAATGACAGTCCATCATTACTTTAAGACACGAAGGTCAGTCAATCCAGAAAATGTCAAGAACTTTGAAAGTTTCTTCAAATGCAGTTGCAAAAACCATCAAGTGCTATGATGAAACTGGCTCTCATGAGGACCTCCACAGGAGTGGAAGACCCAGAGTTACCTGTGCTGGAGAGGATAAGTTCAGTAGAGTTACTAGCCTCAGAAATTGCAGCCCAAATAAATGTTTCACAGAGTTCAAATAACAGACACATCTCAACATCAACTGTTCAGAGGAGACTGCTTGAATCAGGCCTTCATGGTCAAATTGCTGCAAAGAAAACACTACTAAAGAACACCAATAAGGAGAAGAGACTTGCTTTGGCCAAGAAACACGAGCAATGGACATTAGACCGGTGGAAATCTGTCCTTTGGTGTGATGAGTCGAAATTTGAGGTTTTTGGTTCCAAGCGCCATGTCTTTGTGAGATGTGGTGTGGGTGAACGGATGATCTTCGCATATATATTTCCCAACGTGAAGCATGGAGGAGGAGGTGTGATGGTGCTTTGCTGGTGACACTGTCGGTGATTTATTTAGAATTCAAGGCACACTTAACCAGCATGGCTACCACAGCATTCTGTAGCGATACGCCATCCTTTCTGGTTAGCGCTTCGTCCCACTATCATTTGTTTTTCAACAGGACAATGACCCAACACACCTCCAGGCGGTGTAAGGGCTATTTTACGAAGGAGAGTGACGGAGGGCTGCATCAGATGACCTGTCCTCCACAATCCCCCAACCTCAATCCATTTTGAGATGGTTTGGGATGAGTCGGACTGCAGAGTGAAGGAAAAGCAGCCAACAAGTTCTCAGCATATGTGGGAACTCCTTCAAGACTGTTGAAAAAGCAATCCAGGTGAAGCTGGTTGAGAGAATGCCAAGGGTGTCCAATGCTGTCATCAAGGCAACGTGTGGCTATTTGACGAATCTCAAATATAAAATATAGTTAAATCAAACCCCTTTCTTTGGATACTACATGATTCCATATGTGTTATTTAATAGCTTTGATGTCTTCACTATTATTCTACAAAGTAGAAAATAGTAAAAATATGGAAAACCCCTTGCATGAGTAGATTTTCTAAAACTTTTGGCTGGTAGTGTATATAGTTAGGGTTTCAAAGAGCCGTAAACCTTCCTGGAAATTTCCGGAAATTTTCCATGGGAAGTTAAGCCCTGGAATTTGGGGAATTTTGTTTAATTCATAAAAAGTTAGCATTTAACAGTGAACCTTTTTTTTGTGGGATACAGATGAGGCAATTCTAGGTCTTGTGGCATATTTTGGTTAAACTATCCCCAATTCAATGGAATTTCATCCTTCTGCATGCACAGTGCATGCTTCCATCACATGTACAGCTGATTCTCAAGATCTTGCACACTAATGAGATGCTATTGAGCCCACACTACTACACTGTCTGAGCCAAGGTTTACATTCTTGCTGGTAAGTTGTGATTACAATACTGGATGGGGTGAAAATATTTTATGACGTACATCATTTTTTTGTTAACTTGTAAATCGTAGCGTACAGCAAAGTGTGATTAAATAATTTCTAACTTGTTAACAATTTCTGCAAGTTAGTTTTTGCCACAATGTAGGTTTTAGCTTGCTTGAGCCTGCTAACTGAGAAGTGTTAATTCACCTGTTTCCATACATGTTTCATTTTAAAATATGTATCTTACAAAGGAGTTGTTTAATCTAACTGCTTAACTATTTGTCTGTACATGGATTTGTGTGTGTGTATATGTATGTATATACATGTCCACACATCAGATACTGCCTGTGGCATTAAAAAAAAAAAAAAAAAAGTGTGTGTGTGTGTGTATATATATTTATTTATTTATTTATTTATTTTATTTTTTTAATTTAATTATTTATTTATTATTTTTTAATGCCACAGGCAGTATCTGATGTGTGGACACATTTCACTGCAGCTAATGTAGAAGGAAAAGCTGTGTACATTTGCAAATACTGTGCCAAATCATATGTGAAGAATGCAACAAAGATGCAGAATCATCTGGTCAAGTTCACAAAGTTTCCTCAGCACTCACAACATGCAACATCTGACAAAAGTCAATCTACTTCTATTCGAAGTGAAAATGATGAATCAGACACCTTATCAATAGTGACCGCTCATGGTCCTCCTGAAATCAGAAGTTTTTTTGACTCAATGGAGGAATTTAGTCAGAGAAATGCTGATGAATGTCTTGCTTGAGTTGTGTATGCAACTGCTTCACCTCTGATGCTCACAGGCAATGTGGATTGGAAGATATTTCTGAATGTTCTTGGCCCAGCATACACCCCTCCAACCAGACATGCTTTATCTACTCATTTGCTGGATGCAGAGTTCAACAAAGTTCAAGTGAAGGTCAAGCAAATCATAGTGAAAGCAGACTGTATTGCAATCATCGCTGATGGGTGGTCGACTGTTCGTGGGCAAGGAATAATTAACTACATCTCAACCTGTATTCTACAAGAGCACAGACACAAGGGTCAACAGACACACTGGTCTCTACATTGCAGATGAGCTGAAGGCAGTCATCAATGACCTTGGACCACAGAAGGTATTTGCACTGCTGACAGACAATGCTGTGAACTTCAAGGCTGCTTGATCTGAAGTGGAAGAGTCCTACCCTCACATCACACCCATTGGCTGTGCTGCTCATGCTCATGAAAACAATGAATACACTCTACAAGAGAGGCAAGGAAATGGTTAGGTGTGTGACGGGTCATCAAGATATAGCAGCAATCTACCTCACCAAGCAAAGTGAGAAGAATAAGAGCACCATATTGAAGCTGCCCAGCAACACCTGTTGAGGTGGTTTTGTCATCATGTTTGACAGTCTCCTGGAGGGGAGGAGTCTCTCCAAGAAATTGCCATATCACAGTCTGCTGATATGGACAGCCCCATCAAGAGGATCCTCCTGGATTATGTATTTTGGGAGAGTGTGGTAAGCAGCCTGAAACTCCTGATACCTATAGCGGTAGTCATTGCATGGATTGAGTGTGAAAATGCCATCCTGTCTGATGTTCAGACTGCTTGCAGATGTAAGAGAAGAAATCCGTACTGCCCTGCCCACTTCACTGTTGCTCCAAGCAGAGGAAACTGCAGTTCTGAAATGCATCAAAAGCGTTAAGACTTCTGCCTGAAGCCCATACATGCCGCAGCGTACATGTTGAACCCCATGTATGCTGGCAAGAGCATCCTGTCTGGTGCAGAGATCAACAAGGCCTATGGTGTCATCACTACCGTGGCCTGGATGAGGGCAAGGTTTTTGACAGTCTGGCAAACTACACTTCCAAGCAAGGGCTTTGGGATGGAGATGTAATATGGCAGTCGTGCCAACATATCTCATCAGCCACCTGGTGGAATGGACTTTATGGATCTGAGGTTCTTTTCCCTGTTGCCGCCATCATCCTCCAAATCCCACCAACATCAGCTGCCTCAGAGCACAACTGGTCCTTGTTTGGGAACACACACACCAAAACATGCAACAGGCTGACCAATACAAGGGTTGAAAAATTGGTGGCCATCCAGGCAAATTTTAGGCTTTTTGAGCCAGACAGAGAGCCATCCTCAAGGTTGTTAAGTGACAGTGAAGATGAGGCCTCAGAGACTGATGTTCAAGAGGTGGACATTGAGGAGGTCCCGGGAGAAGACATGGAATCCAACCAACAACTCTCCCAGACTGTTTGGAATATGTATTTCTTGCACAGAATACAGTAGGTTAACTTTTGTACTATGGGGGGATAGTAGATTGACATAGGCTACTTCTTTTGCTGTTTGTTAGGCCTACTCATCTTGTTGGCTGATGAAAAGTAAATGTGGACAGTTCTCCCAATATCTTCAATATGCACCTTGGAATTGGATAAGGACGCACGCAGTTGCGTCCCCGATGTGTCTGTCTTCACTTGTAGCCTGTGGGAAAGACCCGATCACGTGATTGAGAGTCTTGTGAGAGATGCTTCAGATTGCACAGCACACTCGGGAAGAAAGGCAACGCAGCACTCCGGGCCGCAAAAGACATGGATTTTTTTAGGATTCATTGTAGACACAAAGGGGATGCCGCTGTGAAATTCGAGGCATTATCAAATGCTTCTCAAATTGTGAATGAGAGACTATTGGAGTATGTACAGCCTGCGTCAAAAAACAAAGCAGAGCTCATACCTTTTCAAGATACTTTTTTCAAATCATCATTAGTCTCATCATGCAGCCTTACAATGTATTAAAATCTAAATATATAGCCCAATGTTTGTAGAACACCTAAAATTACATAACTATGAATTAAGCAAATAGGAGTACCTATTTGTTAACCGCTCAACACAGAATAGCCGTATGTGCGCACTCAAATCATTTGGAGAAAATATATTTTATTCAGCTTTGTTAAATTTTTATACTAATAGTTATAAGCACATCTTGTCTACTAAATGAACTACTGTAGTGTAGCACACAGCCATTTGGCATTGCCAGATCAGGACCTAACATAAGGACAACTTAGAGTATGCTAGTATTTTCTTCTGAAATAGACTACATTTACTTCATTTCATGTTTCTTTAGACCTGTGTAAAATAAATAATGGATTTATTGTGAAGTTGTAGGCTATATTACATGGATGTATTAGACTTTTTTAAATGCCTTGTCTGTGTGGAAACCAGAAGATGCTTAACGTTTGTTTATTTGCTTGACAATCACCGGCTGACAATTTCATGATCGCCATAACCCTATGCTTGACCACATTATCTGTCAGCCCAAAATTCATGATCTCATCAAGCATCTCCTGTGTTACTGGTGGACAGAAAATCCACGAGTCTGAGCATGAGGGTCGCGTGAAGATGGACATGGTGCTGGTGGCTGCTGAGGTCTTACTGCAGAACGGAGACCAGGAGACCAGGAGCAAAACCCACGCCAAACTCAAAGAGCTCAAAGCATCATGGGAGGAGACCTGCACCTTCATAATCCACTGCCACAGGTAGCTAACCCACGACTCCTCTGTGACTTTCTATGACCTCCAATGACTTCTGTGGCAGCTGAAAAGGGCAGGTCAATTACTATGTCTCCTTTTAAAAAGGAATTGCCATGAGTTTTATTGTCTGTCACATCAGCTAATATTACACACCCATGGATAATGTATGCATGAGGGAATACATTCTATTCGTTCAGTGAAAAATATTTGATTGTTAATGGCATGGCAGAATGCCTTGTTTTTGTTTAGGCCATATCAACACAATTTTCTAAGGTCTTTGTTTTTCTATGGTCGATATTTACTCTTCAACCCACCCTACTACTCTCTTTCCCAGCCGGATAGAGTGGGTGTGGCTGCACTGGAGTGAGTACCTGAAGGCGCACGAGGAGGTTGAGATGTGGCTGGTCCGCATGCGTCGCAGTCTGGAGCCGGAGGTGGAACTACAGCTGGGGGTAAAGGAAAAACTGTGGCAGGTGAGCGAACACACCTGACACTGGCCTGGGTGTCAACAATGGTAATGTCTGTTTAGCCAGTCTGGAAACTCTCTAGTGTGAGTGAAGAGGGTAGGCCGTGTTTCCAGCGGATACTGAATATAAAGTAATACTACTGATACCATATCAGAAGCCCAACTGTACTGCCATATTTTGAGTCTGGCTGTTTGGTCATAAGAAATAATAAACCTAGCTACATCAAGCTAGCCTTCAAATGCTGCCAATCATTCCTATAGAATTACCACAGTAGTTAACTTGTATGTCTTCCAGGTAGAAAGTATATAATGTAATCTAATGTGTGTGTTCCAGGTGGACCACCAGCATGTCTTGCTGAGTGACGTGCAGAGCCAGGCACTGCTGTTGGAGAGGCTGTTGGATGAGGCTGCAGCGCTGCACAACCGTACCCAGGACCCCAGTGTGGACCAGGAGGCACAGGAGAGACTGCAAGAGGCATACAACAGCATACGGGACAGGGCTGAGGTGTGTGTGTGTGTGCAGTATAATGGAGGCTTTCTGATGACTTGTTCAAAATCTCCATCTATTCCCTCAAATTCTCTGCACAAAACTCAAGCTAGCATTCTAGGACCCATTCCCGAAATGGACCTGGGGCTTTCTCACTCGGAACGAATATGCATGAGTAAATATAGAGACCCGTTCCGAACGGACTCGAAGAAAACTAGACCTGGTCGGATCCAGACCCGGGCCGATCAGAGTGAAGCAGAAAAGTTCATTTTTAAGATACTTTATTAACCAGAGCTGATAAAGCGTGAGGGAGAGGAGGTAGAGAGAGCAGGGGCCATGCTGTGTATGTAGGCTACTGTGAGTGTGAGCAAGTGACATGGTGAGCAGGGAGGACGGAGAGAGAGACGAGGGCCCGCAACCAACCAAGCCGACTCGCGCTATAGGAGACTAATAGCTGCCATAGCTAGGTTATTTATAATCAAATATGATTACCTATTACCTGTCTTGACTGCATTAAAATTGGAGAAGCTAGCTAATGTTAGCGAGCTAGGCTAATGGAGGCATGCGCTTTCTCGTCCTACACAGTTACAAACAAGAATAACTCCATTCAAAATATTAAGTAGCAGTCTACCTGTTTTGCTCTTGGTTGTTGTAGCCTATCCTTCTTCCTTTTAACTTTAAAATGTCATTTTAATTCCATTTTCCATTGATTAGATATCTAACACTTGCCACACATGTAGGCTCTATGACTGTAGCCTATTGCCACTTTGATGATTAGCCAACAACAACAATAAGCTACACGTGCCACTGTCATGAAAAGTAAGAGCAGCAACAAAAATGATTACATCTATTTTTCTCTACTGCAGCAGTCGCGTTCGGACCTGTACTAGTCCACCCGGACAAGTCAATTAAAATTACACATACCCGAGATCCATGACTGTCATATCTAACCCAGACCCGAGATATTATTTAGAATTTTGGATCTGGACCCGTGTAAGCTATATAGCGAACACAATAGAATGATTGAAACCGTGTCGCTGTTATTGAGTGGTATTATTTCCATCCAGACAGACAGGCTGCAGGGTACAGTAACTAACTTCTAGGTTCTCAGAGTCGAGTAACTTGAGTCTCTGAGCGTTGTTGGTGAATACTCTTCAATTTGTGCCGAGCTTCTTTTGTTGTGTACGTTCTTTTGTATTTTTCTGTAGTCACACAATCAAGGCAATGCCGTTCCTGTTTCTTTCTGTTTCATCTAGGTCTTTGAAACATCTTACAGTCCACAACGGTCCTCTCCTCTCCCTGTCTGTCTCTACTTTCAAAGGGAACAGTCTTTTGGTGCTCCTCGCCCGTTTGAACATGCTTAGCTCATGGCAGAGCTGTGCGTTTGGTCCAAAGGGGGAATATCATTCTAATGATTTATATTCTCTTTCATATGGAGGTTGTTGCTTAAAAGAGGGTAACATTTGTTCCCCTACTCTTTGAAAGGAGCTAGAACTAGCTAGTTCTACAGTGCCTTCAGAAAGTATTCACACCCCTTGACGTTTCTACATTTTGTTGTTACAAAGCGGGATTACAATGGATTTAATTGTCACTTTTTGTCAACGATCTACACAACATACTCTGTCAAATATGATTTAAAAAAAACAAAAAAGCATTTTTGTAAAGAATTCATGAAAAATATAACACTAATAGATCTTGACTAGATATAAGTATTCAAACCCTCTGAGTCAATACATGTTAGAATCACCTGTGGCAGCGATTACAGCTGTGAGTCTTTCTGGGTAAGTCTCTAAGAGCTTTCCACACCTGGGTTGTTATTATTATTTTATTATTTTCAAAATTGTTCAATCTCTGTCAATTGGATTGTTGATCATTGCTAGACAACCTTTTTCTGGTCTTGATTTTCAAGTAGATTTCAGTCAAAACTGTAACTAGGCCACTCAGGAACATTCACTGTCTTCTTGGTAAGAAACTCCAGTGTAGATTTGCCCTTTTATTTTAGGTTATTGTCCTGCTGAAAGGTGAATTCATCTCCCAGTGTCTGGTGCAAAGCAGACTGAACCATATTTTCCTCTAGGATTTTGCCTGTGCTTACCCTCTTTGCATCTTTTTTTTTTATCCTGAAAAACTAACCAATCCTTAATGATTACAAATATACCCATAACATGATGCAACCACCACTACTGTGCTTGAAAATATAGAGCGTGGTACTGTTGTAATGTGTTGTATTGGATTTGCTCTAAACATAATGCTTTTTATTCTGAAAAAAAGTAAATTGCTTTGCCACATTTTTTGCAGTATAGTGCCTTGTTGCATGTTTTGGAATAGTTTTATCTGTACAAGCGTCCTTCTTTTCACTCTGTCAATTAGGTTAGTATTGTGAAGTAACTACAATTTTGTTGATCCATCCTCAGTTTTCTCTCATTATTTTATCAGTTTTGGAAACTTTAGTGTATCTTCTGGGCAGTAGAAGGCAGTTTAATTTGGGCATGCTTTTCATCCAAAATTCCAAATGTTGCCCCCTACCCTAGAGAAGTTAAAATACAATGTAGGAACATGTCATTTTCACTTACTGTATGTAGACCCTGGTATGGTGCTGGAGATGATGAATATGTGTAAAAAGTGGTGGATTTCCCCTTCAACAGGAGAGGCTGTCAGTGCTGCAGAAGATAGCTGAAGAGCACCAGATTTACCAGAGCTACGTCCTAAAGTTCCAGGCCTGGCTGGTGTCCAAAGCTAAGGAGCTGAACACACTTACTGAGTCAGAGGACACAGCCGAGAACAATCTCCAAGCCCTACAGGTGAGAGTAGTACACCCTGGTTATAGGACTCCTGGGATGGACAGATGAGCGTTCCCCCTAGTCACATCACTGTTCTTTTTTTTCTTTTTGCTGTAAAAAAACTGTACTGTAACGTTTGTTGTTATTTTAATTGCACTTTGAATTAAGTTTGAGAAGGGTGGAAAATCGTGACACAGCGTAACTCTCCTCTCCCCTCTGTCAGACGCTGGACGACAGTGTGGCCAGTGAGGAGCGGACGCTGCAGCACATCGAGGGCATGGTGGAGGCAGTGCGGGCCAACACGTCGCCCGTGGGGGTGGAGGTGGTGGAGGAGGAGGTGGAGGAGCTTCGTCTGGCCTGGCAGAGGCTCCGACAGAGCCTGTGTGAGGCTGGGGAGGGCCTAAGGAGCAGCCTAGACTCCCAGAGCCAGTACCAGAGCCACTGCCAGCGCCTGGGGGAGGACATAGCGCAGCTCCAGGCCCTGCTTCACAGACTGACCAGAGACCTGGAGACAGCCAGGGAGGGAGACAGGAGCGAGGAACAGATGGTTGGGCAGTGGAGGAAGTACATGGTGGGCTTTATACACACTCTGTCTCTCTTTCGTTCTCATTTTCTCTCTCTCGCTAGCTCTCTTCCTAATGTAATTTCCTTGTTGTCTACCTCTCTCTCTCTCTCTCTCCAGTCTTCCCTCTGCCTTCCTTTTTTACCCTTCTCTCTTCCACTCTTATCTCCTTCCCCTTACTTGTTATTTGCTTTCTTTTTCTCTTTCAGTGTCTCTGTCAATTTCACTCCTCAACCCAAGGCTTACAGCTTTAGTTACTAGCTAAAATAAGAGTCTGACACAGCATGGGCAGTTGCTCTAACTATTACCTTGCAGGAATTGGCCTTCTGGCTACATGCCTGGGAGATGTCTGGTGGAGATGACATAGAAGATAATGGTTGTGGGATGGTATTGTATCCTCACTGTTGTGGGGCAGGTTCCCACAGTCTATGGAATTGTATTGATTGTCTGAAGTGGCTTCATTGCTCTTCTAATCTCCTTCAATTCACTGATGTCAATGAATTGGACAGATGCAAGGAAATGCCTACATAGGCTTTCAATACATTGCTTTTACCTGTCCTGTGTTTTCAGATCAGAGGGTTCTGGTGAAAAGTAGTGCACTATGTAGGGAATAGGGTTCCATTTAGGACTGTAGATGATGGAGAGGACATAAGGCTCGGAAGCTATAGTAGACTATTGAGGTCAGTTTGAGAAACAAAAGCTAGCAGAAGAGTGATAAGATTTGTCAGAGGCTAAAACAATTAGTATAGTCATTTTATCCCAGTGTCTAGACCAGGGTCCAGATTCACAAAACCTTCTTATTAAGAAGGAAGGTGTCTTCTTAACTGCCTTTTTTTCCCCTTAACTACAGATTTAAGAAGAAAGTTAAGCAAAGTTGTTGTTTCTCAAAAAGGTTATTGGAAAATGTATTGCGCTATTTCTTACAGTATGTTTCTCATTTAGCAAAAAAGTTAAGAAGAAAATAGATTTAGAAAATAAAGTTATTGGAAATGTTTTAATTCCAACCCTCAGGGCAGTGAGAGGAAAAAGCTCATGAAAGCAATTCACTGTTTTATTCACTCTCAAACTTGAGGTTATTATTTAATTATTTTACACCCAAGAACATGTTTTAGAACAGTAATCTCAGTAAGACAATATGCTAACATGATTGCCATTGCTAGCTAGATAGTTAGCTAAAACTGTTGCCTAGCAACACAATCTTTATTTGTGTGTATATTTCAGAAGTTTAAGAAAATCATTTAATCTTAAAATATTGTAGAGGAATTGCACTTACCTTGTGAAGTTTTTTTTCTTCTTAAGAAGCATCTTAATTTTTTGCGTAAGAAGTGTTTTGTGAATCTGGACCCAGGGGTCTCCAACAGGTCAATCGTGAGCTACCAGTAGCTCGTGGCCCACCTATGAGTAGCTTGCCAATAAATTCTGAAAATACATTTTTTCACGTGTTCCATCGCAAACGCTCTCATAATATCAAGGCTACATTGACATTATCCCAACCCTGGTTAGCCACTATTGCCTTAAAAAGCCAAATGTAACACAATATCTGCCAATTAATTTCCAGAAATATTGCCCATCTCTCTGTTTGGTGAGTACATTTGTTTATCACTCTGTATGTAGCATTTAAGCGATGCTAATGATACCCATCTTGTGGGTAGACATGGACATCCATTTTCATTGTTTCTCTATGAATAATTGTAATAATTGTTAAGGATTCAAAAACCAGGAAAAATAAAACCAAGAAAATATAATTTTTGTGGGCCCCCTTAGTTGTTGATTAACCATTATTTTACCAGGTGTATTGACAAAATATATTGTACACTAAGGACTAGAGGTCGACCGATTTAATCGGAATGGCCGATTTAATTAGGGCCGATTTCAAGTTTTCATAACAATCGGAAATCGGTATTTTTGGACGCCGATTTAGCAGATTTGAATTTTTATTTGTATCTTTATTTAACTAGGTAAGTCAGTTAAGAACACATTCTTATTTTCAATGACGGTCTAGGAACGGTGGGTTAACTGCCTTGTTCAGGGGCAGAACGACAGATTTTTACCTTGTCAGCTCAGGGATTCAATCGTGCAACCTTACGGTTAACTAGTCCAAAGCTCTAACCACCTGCCTCACGAGGAGCCTGCCTGTTTCGCGAATGCAGTAAGAAGCCAAGGTAAGTTGCTAGCTAGCATTAAACTTATAAAAACAATCAATCAATCATAATCACTAGTTAACTACACATGGTTGATGATATTACTAGTTTATCTAGCGTGTCCTGCGTTGCATATAATCGATGTGGTACGCATTTGCGAAAAAGGACTGTCGTTGCTCCAATGTGTACCTAACCATAAACATCAATGCCTTTCTTAAAATCAATACACAGAAGTATATATCGTTAAACCTGCATATTTAGCTAAAAGAAATCCAGGTTAGCAGGCAATATTAACCAGGTGAAATTGTGTTACTTCTCTTGCGTTCATTGCACGTAGAGTCAGGGTATATGCAACAGTTTGGGCCGCCTGGCTCATTGCAAATTAATTTGCCACAATTTTCCGTAATTATGACATAACATTGAAGGTTGTGCAATGTAACAGGAGTATTTAGACTTATGGATGCCACCCGTTACGGTTCCGTATTTCACTGAAAGAATAAAAGTTTTGTTTTCGAGATGATAGTTTCCGGATTCGACCATACTAATGACCTAAGGCTCGTATTTCTGTGTGTTATTATGTTATAATTAAGTCTGATTTGATAGAGCAGTCTGGCTGAGCGATGGTAGGCACCAGCAGGCTTGTAAGCATTCATTCAAACAACACTTTTGTGCGTTTGAGCCAGCAGCTCTTCGCAATGCTTTAAGCATTGCGCTGTTTATGACTTCAAGCCTGTCAACTCCTGAGATTAGGCTGGTGTAACCGATGTGAAATGGCAAGCTAGTTAGCGGGGTGCGCGCTAATAGCGTTTCAAACGTCACTCGTTCTGAGACTTGGAGTAGTTGTTCCCTTTGCTCTGCATGGGTAACGCTTCTTCGAGGGTGGCTGTTGTCGATGTGTTCCTGGTTCAAGCCCAGGTAGCGGCGACGAGAGGGATGGAAGCTACAGTGGGGAGAACAAGTATTTGATACACTGCCGATTTGGCAGGTTTTCCTACTTACAAACATGTAGAGGTCTGTAATTTTTTATCATAGGTACACTTCAACTGTGAGAGACGGAATCTAAAACAAAAATCCAGAAAATCACATTGTATGATTTTTAAGTAATTAATTTGCATTTTATTGCATGACTGAAGTATGTGATACATCAGAAAAGCAGAACTTAATATTTGGTACAGAAACCTTTGTTTGGAAATACAGAGATCATACGTTTCCTGTAGTTCTTGACCAGGTTTGCACACACTGCAGCAGGGATTTTGGCCCACTCCTCCATACAGACCTTCTCCAGATCCTTCAGGTTTCGGGGCTGTCGCTGGGCAATACGGACTTTCAGCTCCCTCCAAAGATTTTCTATTGGGTTCAGGTCTGGAGACTGGCTAGGCCACTCCAGGACCTTGAGATGCTTCTTACGGAGCCACTCCTTAGTTGCCCTGGCTGTGTGTTTCCGGTCGTTGTCATGCTGGAAGACCTAGCCACGACCCATCTTCAATGCTCTTACTGAGGGAAGGAGGTTGTTGGCCAAGATCTCGCGATACATGGCCCCATCCATCCTCCCCTCAATACGGTGCAGTCGTCCTGTCCCCTTTGCAGAAAAGCATCCCCAAATAATGTTTCCACCTCCATGCTTCACGGTTGGGATGGTGTTCTTGGGGTTGTACTCATCCTTCTTCCTCCAAACACGGCGAGTGGAGTTTAGACCAAAAAGCTCTATTTTTGTCTCATCAGACTACATGACCTTCTCCCATTCCTCCTCTGGATCATCCAGATGGTCATTGGCAAACTTCAGACGGGCCTGGACATGCGCTGGCTTGAGTAGGGGGACCTTGCATGTGCTGCAGGATTTGAATCCATGATGGTGTAGTGTTACTAATGGTTTTCTTTGAGACTGTGATTGCAGCTCTCTTCAGGTCATTGACCAGGTCTTGCCGTGTAGTTCTGGGCTGATCCCTCACCTTCCTCATGATCATTGATGCCCCACGAGGTGAGATCTTGCATGGAGCCCCAGACCGAGGGTGATTAACCGTCATCTTGAACTTCTTCCATTTTCTAATATTGCGCCAACAGTTGTTGCCTTATAAGCTGCTTGCCTATTGTCCTGTAGCCCATCCCAGCCTTGTGCAGGTCAACAATTTCACCCCTGATGTCCTTACACAGCTCTGTGGTCTTGACCATTGTGGAGAGGTTGGAGTCTGTTTGATTGAGTGTGTGTGGACAGGTGTCTTTTATACAGGTAACGAGTTCAAACAGGTGCAGTTAATACAGGTAATGAGTGGAGAACAGGAGGGCTTCTTAAAGAAACTAACAGGTCTGTGAGAGCTGGAATTCTTACTGGTTGGTAGGTGATCAAATACTTATGTCATGCAATAAAATGCAAATTATTATTTAAATGTGATTTTCTGGATTTTTGTTTTATATTCCGTCTCTCACAGTTGAAGTGTACCTATGATAAAAAAATACAGACCTCTACATGCTTTGTAAGTCGGAAAATCAGCAGTGTATCAAATACTTGTTCTCCCCACTGTATACTGTTACACTGGCAATACTAAAGTGCCTATTAGAACATCCAATAGTCAAAGGTATATGAAATACAAATCGTATAGAGAGAAATATTCCTATAATAACTATAACCTAAAACTTCTTACCTGGGAATATTGAAGACTCATGTTAAAAGGAACCACCAGTTTTCATATGTTCTGAGCAAGGAACTTAAACGTAAGCTTTCTTACATGGCACATATTGCACTTTTACTTTCTTCAACAACACTTTGTTTTTGCATTATTTAAACCAAATTGAACATGTTTCATTATTTATTTGAGGCTAAATTGATTTTATTGATGTATTATATTAAGTTAAAATAAATGTAATTGTCATTATTACAAATAAATATTTTAAAAAATTGTCCGATTTAATCGGTATCTGCTTTTTTTGGTTCTCCAATAATCGGTATCGGCGTTGAAAAACCACAATCGGTCGACCTCTACCAAGGACCCATGGAAAAGTAGTGGAGAAAAGATGATTTTATTTTAAAATAAGTAGCTCGCAAAGTAGCTCTCATCCTAGAAAAGGTGAGAGACTCCTGGTCTAGAAAAATCCACTTAACCAATTACAGCATCAGAGGCCACTTTGTGCCTGCTGCCTTCATTCCACTGAGGTGAATTTCACCCTTGTCAATGAGGATTGCAATAGTGGTTTAAAATTGCTTGACATTAATGTGAATTACGTTAAGTTTAAACATTTTCTCTTCTATGGGAGAAAGATCTTGTATAACAGTTTAACTCTGGCACTAAGGAAGAAATTTAGTTAGTGTTTATCACATTTGGTTGTTGATGTGTGTTTTGTGTGCAGAGAGCGAGTTGCCAGGTGCCCAGGCTGGTCTCTGTGATAGGTTTTTAAACAATTGTTCTTATTTCCCTTTTGGTATTCCCCTCTCAGAATGTTCGGAATACTCTGTCGGCAGAGGAATCCCAGGTGGAGAACCTCAAGGCCCAGCTTAAAGAACTCTTCCGCTTTCCCCAAGATTCCCGGCATCTCTCTGACGACGTCCTGGCTGTGGTGAAGGAGCACCAGAGGTGAGTGGACAATCAGAGCACATCACAGTGTAGAAGAAGAGTGACGATGGAGAGGAAGATGCTTTTTAAGATTTAACACATATGGAATCATATAGTAACCAAAACGGTGTGAAACAAATCAAAATATATTTCAGATTCTTCAAAGTAGCCACACTTTGCCTTGATGACAGCTTTGCACACGCTTGGCGTTTTCTCAACCAGCTTCACCTGGGATGCTTTTCCAACAGTCTTGAAGGAGACATATTCCCACATATGCTGAGCACTTGTTGGCTGCTTTTCCTTTACTCTGCGGTCCAACTCATCCCAAACCATCTCAATTTGGTTGAGGTCGGGGGATTGTGGAGGCCAGGTCATCTGATGCTGCACTCCATCACTCTCTTGGTCAAATAGCCCTTACACAACCTGGTTAAGTGTGCCTTGAATAATAAAAAATCACTGACAGTGTCACCAGCGAAGCACCATCACACCACCTCCTCCATGCTTCACAGTGGGAACCACACATGCGTAGATCATCCGTTCACATACTCTGCGTCTCACAAAGACACGGCCCTTGGAACCAAAAATCTCAAATTTGGATTCATCATACCAAAGGACAGATTTCCACTGGTCTAATGTCCATTGCTCGTGTTTCTTGGCCAAAGCAAGTCTCTTCTTATTATGGGTGTCCTTTAGTAGTGTTTTCTTTGCAGCAATTTGACCATGAAGGCCTGATTCACGCAGTCTCCTCTGAACAGTTGATGTTGAGATGTATGTTACTTGAACTCTATGAAGCATTTATTTGGGCTGCAATCTGAGGTGCAGTTAACTCAAATTAACTTTTCCTCTGCAGCAGAGGTAACTCTGGGTCTTCCTTTCCTTTGGCGGTCCTCATGAGAGCCAGTTTCATCATAGCGCTTGATGGTTTTTGTGACTGCACTTGAAGAGCGTTCAAAGTTCTTGACATTTTCCGAATTGACTGACCTTCATGTCTTAAAGTAAATTTAGCTTATTTGAGCTGTTCTTGCCATAATATGGACTTGGACCTTTACCGACTAAGGCAATCTTCTGTATATCACCCCTACCTTGTCACAACACAGCCGATTATGCTCAAACGCATTAAGGAAAGAAATTCCACAAATTAACTTTTAACAAGGCACACCTGTTAATTGAAATGCATTCCAGGTGACTACCTCATGAAGCTATTTGAGAGAATGCCAAGAGTGTGCAAAGCTGTCATCAAGTCAAAGGGTGGCTACATTGAAGAATCTCAAATATAACATATATTTTGATTTGTTTAACACTTTTTTTGGGGGGGTTACAACATGATCTGTTCATGATGTTGATGTTTTCACTATTATTATTATTATTATTATTATTATTATACAATGTAGAAAATAATAAAAAATAAAGAAAAACCCTTGAATGAGTTGTTGTCCACACTTTTGACGGTACTCTAAATACAAAAGTATGTGGACACCCCTTCAAACTAGTGGATTCCACCATTTCAGCCATACCCATTGCTGACAGGTGTATAAAATTGAGCACACAGCCATGCAATCTTCATAGACACACATTGGCAGTAGAATGGCTTTACTGAAGAGCTCAGTGACTTTCAGTGTGGCACAGACATAGGATGCCACCTTTCCAATAAGCAGTTAGTCAAATTCCTGCCCTGCTAGAGCTGTGCCTGTCAACTCGACTGTTATTGTGAAGTGGAACTGTCTAGGAGCAGCAACGGCTCAGCCGCGAAGTAGTAGGCCACACAAGCTCACAGAACAGGACCACCGAGTGCTGAAGCACGTTGCGGGTAATAATCTATCCTCTGTTGCAACACTCACTACCGATTTTCCAAACTGCCTCTGGAAGCAAAGTCAACACTTAACTGTTTGTCGGGAGCTTCATGAAATTAGTTTCCATGGCTGAGCAGCCATACACAAGCCTAAGATCACCATACGCAATGCCAAGCATCAGCTAGAGTGGTGTAAAGCTCGGTGGCATTGGACTCTGGAGCAGTGGAAACGTGCTCTCTGGAGTGATGAATCACGCTTCACAATCTGGTAGTCCGATGGAATAATCTGGGTTTGGCAGATGCCAGTAAACGCTACCTGCCCGAATGCATAGTGCCAACTGTAAAGTTTGGTGGAGGAGGAATAATGGTCTTGGGCTGTTTTTCATGGTTTGGGCTAGGCCCCTTAGTTCCAGTGAAGGGAAATCTTAACTCTACAGCATACATTGAGTTTCTAGACAATTCTATGCTTCCAACATTGTGGCAACAGTTTTGGGAAGGCCCTTTCCTGTTTCAGCATGAAAATGCCCCCTTGCACAAAGCGAGGTCCATGCAGAAATGGTTTGTCGAGATTGGTGTGGAAGAAGACTGGCCTGCACAGAGCACTGTCCTCAACCCCATCGGACGTCTTTGGGATGAATTGGACCACCGACTAATTGCCCAACATCAGTGCCCGACCTCACTAATGCGCTTGTAGCTGAATGGAAGCAAGTCCCCGCAGCAATGTTTCAACATCTAGTGGAAAGCCATCCCAGAAGAGTGGAGACTGTTATAGCAGCAAAGGGGGGAACAACTCCATATTAATGCCCATGATTTTGGAATGAGATGTTTGACGAGCAAGTGTCTACATAGTTTTGGTCATGTAGTGTATGTTTTCAAAACCGTTTACCTATATTCTGATTATTTCCAGGGATACACACAACATCCTGAAATATGTGTAGATATCTTTGTTAGAAAGAATACTATATTCCCCTTGACGGAGGGATGCTGAATGTAAAAACATGGCTCAATTTATTCCACTTTCCCTTACTGATTAGCTTTTGATGTTGTATGATAATTCATGCAAACAGTCTTTGCTCTCTCTATAGGAAAAGACAGGATGTCTATGCTGTTCTATAACATAACTTATTGAAACGTACAGTGATTACTTGGTC
Source organism: Oncorhynchus mykiss (assembly GCF_057628025.1). Classification (NCBI taxonomy): domain Eukaryota; kingdom Metazoa; phylum Chordata; class Actinopteri; order Salmoniformes; family Salmonidae; genus Oncorhynchus; species Oncorhynchus mykiss. The sequence continues at coordinate 38,930,074 of NC_143040.1, forward strand.
TTAGTGTAACAGGCTAAATGTATGAGCTGCATTTTTCCTCTGACTTTTTACTGTGTTTAAATATATACAGTACATTTTGTCTTTTGCATGCAATGCACCATATCTAGCCTGTTTGAAGCCCGTCTCTTCTCCCCTGTCTGCCTATAGTGTGAAGTGTCGCGCAATGAAGCTATGTGTGGAGTCAGAGACCGGGCTGAGACAGGTGCTGCAGGACCCTCTGCATGGCTTCTCTCAGTGGAGCCAGCTGGTCTCTCAGGTGCTGGAGGCCTCAGCAGAGGTGTCTGAGTTCTCCCACATCGCCTTGCTAGTGCAGAACATCGAGGTATAAACACCACACCACACTGCACTGCAGGCTGCTACTGATTTGATCAACTATTATTCCACCATGGGAAATGTTTTTGGTCATGTGCTTAAAAGGGACATGATACAGAAAACATACAATGCAGCTAATTCAACACTGTAAAATGCATCGAGAAAAGGTGACCTTCAATCCCATCAATCAAGCAGCTAAACCAGGATTGTATTCGTAAGGTAACCCGTTGATGGCTGAGAAACCAAACTTGTAGTCTCTGTGGCACTCAAGGCCTGGAGACCTCCACTGTAATAATGATATACTGTAGTCATGGTACCTTAATTAGGTCAGCTATGGAAATCCATTCAGCCCTACAGACAGACAGTACTTGACAGAGATTGGCTTGGGCCGTGTCCGAAATGGCACCCTATTCCCTGTTTAGTGCACTACTTTTGATCAGGGCCCATAGGGCTGTGGTCAAAAGTAGTGAACTATATATGGAAAAGGTGTCAAAAGTAGTGTACTATATATGGAAGAGACTGCCATTTGAGCCTTCTCCATCATTAAATTGAATCTATGGCTTTCCCTATATAACCTCCTCCCCTCCAGACATGGGAATACTGAAAGCACAGGTCAGGGAGTTCAATCATTTCCTGATCTATGAAAAAGAGACATCTGAGGATCATGCTTGCTTTTCGTTGACACAGAGGGATGTGTGATTTAGATGCCCCGAGGCACATATTTCCACTTTTTTTATGTCTTTGTTTCCTCTTTCTTTCTATCCCCCTACAGAGGTTGATGATGCAAAGTCTACAGCTGCAAGAGCGGTTGAGTCTGCTGCAGGTGAAGAGGGATCTGCTGGTTTCAGTGTTTGGCTCTGACAGAGCAGAGAGTCTACTGACGGAACTCAACGCCGCCGTGAAGAACCGAGAGCTACTGCACAGCCAGCTTCTGCAGAGGAAGGGAAGACTGCAGGTGTGTGAGTGCGTTCGTGTGTGTGTCATTGGGCTCTGGTCATATGTAGGTCATTATTAGGGAATGGGGTGGGCTCTGGTCATATGTAGGTCATTATTAGGGAATGGGGTGCCATTTGGGATGGAATGTAATTTTTGTTATAAACTGGGTGGTTTGAGCCCTGAATGCTGATTGGCTGACAGCTGTGGTATATCAGACCGTATACCACGGGTATGAAAAAAAAGATGTATTTTTTTTCTAATTATGTTGGTAACCAGTTTATAATAGCAATAAGATACCTCGGGGGTTTGTGCTATATGGCCAATATACCACGGCTAAGGGGTGTATCCAGGCACTCCGCGTTGCGTCGTACAGCCCTTAAACATGCTATATTGGCCATATACCACACCCCCTCGTGCCTTATTGCTTACGTATGTCCTTAGGGTTTGATCTCGAGGACGAAGGACTTTGGCGACGCCTACGAGTCAATCAGGAGCAAGCTGACCCTCCTGAGAGACAGACTAATCTCAGCAGACATCCTCCAACCAGACATACTGGCCAAGAAGAGCCAGTCAGACCAGCTACGGGTGGGTCACTTACTACATTCTTAACCTGTGGCTCATTCTCAATGAATCTTTCCTTGCATCCTCTCTCCTCACCTCCTTCTCAAAGGCATTGGAGAAGGTTCGAGTGGAGTGACCTTCTCCTCCAATATGGTTGGCAAGGAGATAGGATGCAAGGAATTGAGGAAAGATGAATTGAGATTGAGCCTGTGTCCGTGGGTCCTATGAGACTCATTTAGAACATATAAGCATGTATAAAGCATTCATAAAGTTGCTTTGTGTCTCTCAGGGGATCAAGAAGGACTTGGAGGACTGTGAGGCCCACATCACAGCTCTGGAGACTCTGGTGTCATCCAGCTCCACTAACAAGACCCGGTCTGAGAGACTGTATGGGGACTGGAGGAACCTATACAAGGCAGTCCGGGTAAGAATGGAAGGATTTGACTAAGCAGAAGTTTTGAAAAAGATGATACTTTAGTGGCAAAAAATTGCTTTTGAAATTAATAACATTTCCTATTCATCAATCTGCGTATTTGTGAAGTAATATTTTAGCATGTGATTTCATTTGCTTAATGTGTTGTGTATCCCTGTGTTAATTTGGCTGTGTGAGTGTTGTGTATCCCTGTGTTCATTTGGCTGTGGGAGTGTTGTGTATCCCTGTGTTCATTTGGCTATGTGTGAGTTTTGTTATACACTCACCTTCAGACAGTGAGTCATGTGACTTGCTATATAAAGTAGGCAGGCAGGCAGGCAGGCATCGAGGCATTCAGTTACTGTTCGATTGAATGTTAGAATGGGCAAAACGAGTGACCTAAGCGACTTTGGGCGTGGTACGATCGTCAATGTCAGGCACGCCGCATCCATTATCTCAGAAACGGCCGACCTCCTGGGCTTTTCACGCGTGACAGTGTTTAGGGTTTACTGAGAATGGTGCGAAAAACAAAAAAACATCCAGTCAGCGGCAACAGCTCGTTAATGAGAGAGGTCGATGGAGACTGGCAAGAATCGTGCAAGCTAACAGGCAGGCCACAAACAAACAAATAACGGCGCAGAACAGCATCTCGGAAGGCACAACTCGTCAATCCTTGTCATGGATGGGCTATTGCAGCAGACGACCACACTGTGTTCCACTCTTGTCAGCTAAAAACAAGAAGAAGCGGCTCCAGTGGGCACACGATCACCAACACTGGACAAATGAGGAGTGGAAAAACATTGTCTGGAACATTGACAGTGACTTCAGTTTACTTGAGTGGCCTTCGCAGTCCCCAGACCTCAAATGAACAGAGCATCTTTGGGATGAGATGGAATGGGCTGTTAGCAGCATGAATGTACCGCCGTCCGATCTGCAGCAACTGTGTGATTCTGTTGCGTCAGCATGGACCAACATCCCTGTAAAATATTTAGAATGTATGAATGTAGAATGCCCCAAATTTTCAGGCTGTTCTGGAGGCAAAGGGCGGGGTCCACCCCGGTACTAGATGAACTAATAAACTGGCACTGAGTGTATATCTTTGATTTTAACGTGTGCGTGTGTGTGTGTGTGTGTGGCAGGTGAAGGGGAACGAGAGTGAGGAGAGCATCAGGGAGCACGAGAGTTTCCATGAGAGCCTGCTGAATGTAGAGAAGTGGCTGATGATTATGAGGCAGAAGCTGGAGTCCTACCGCAGTTCTGCTGGGGAGTGGAGCGTGGACAACAGACAGCATGAAGCTGAGGTACTGACCACACATCTGTTATGTGGCACTGATTATGGCTGTTTTGATGAAGATAGACAAACATGACTAGGCACTGGACTACTATGGAGAGGATATCTTGTGTTTAAAAAAAATAAATAAAATGTTCTCTACTGACAAAGAGTTATGGGAAATAAACTGTGACTCTGTCCAGTGCTGAACTTGCATGTAGTTAATATGTCACGTCCCATCCTGTGTTATTCCTCCTCCGGTCCTGTAGAGGGCACTAGGTGAGTTCCCAGAGAAGGAGCTGCAGCTGCACCAGACAGAGGTGGAGGGCCAGGGGGTGCTGAAGAGGACCTCTGAGGAGGGACGAGTACACATCCTCAGGGACATGAAGCGCCTGAGAGAGTCCTGGATGGCCCTGCATGACCTCAGCCTCAACCTCTTCAGGTACATTACGCTATAGCGGTCTTGACGGAATACTCTTAGAATTAGATATAGAACTTTGGAATCAACAACTATGCGTGACAAAGATGGCTGCTATTATCATCACATTCTAGAGCTTTGCACATGTATCGAATCATCCACCCTTGTGAATGATAGTGTCTCTATGGGAGGACTACTCTAGTACCATTACCACTAATGCTACTTCATCTCTAGTTTAGTGTGTTTCAGTGGAGGTTCTCGACAACCTCATATGGCTTGTGCACATCTATCTCCGAATACTTTACCAACCATAGCCTTCTACAAAGAAGTCAATATGTTGCACATGCTGTCCCTGCATCTGGGTGAAAAGTATTTAATGCGGCCAATTACACACCAATCCTAAGAGATTCCTTCAGTTACTGACTGTCTGCTGTTCCATTCCCAGGCTGCTGAATGGGCACAGCTCCTCTGAGGACCATGACTTAGACATCCAGAGGGTGAGAGGTCAGGCTGGGGAGTTGACAGGCCCAGCTAGGGAGCTCTTCCCTGGGGAGGGAGGAGACCTGATCAAAGGAAGAGGCTCCAGCAGCAGGATGGAGGGTGCTCCACAGGGATCCCCAGGAGAGGACCACGGTGTCTGGGTCTCTCAGTGCTATGGATCAGGGTCTGGGAGAGGGGGAAGAACAGGGTCAGGGGCAAGGATGGAGCAAAGCGAAGGGGCAAGTTTTAGAGCAGAAGAGGGTGTGTGGGTCGAGGGAGGGTTCGAGAGCAGTGTGGAGGATATGGATCTCTCTGAACATGGGGAGAGACAGGGCAGTGGTCAACAGGGTCCAATGGCGTTAAGCCAAGGAAGCAGTCAGAGACCGGGACAGGGCAGTGGGGTTGAAAGCAGTGGCAATTGCAGGGAGAAGGGTGGCGGTGAGCACAGTTTTGGTGTTGAGGAGGTGGACTCCATTGCCTGGAGAGGGGGGTATGGTCAGGGAGGAGAGGGGGAGACCAGAGGGGGAACCACAGGGATAAACTCCTCAGGCCACACAGGAGGCAGAAACCCCCAGTGTGGAGTGGTGGGGGGCTCTGGGTCCAGGAGTAGCGTAGTGGTGGGGGGCTCTGGGTCCAGGAGTAGCGGAGTGGTGGGGGGCTCTGGGTCCAGGAGTAGCGGAGTGGTGGGGGGCTCTGGGTCCAGGAGTAGCGGAGTGGTGGGGGGCTCTGGGTCCAGGAGTAGCGGAGTGGTGGGGGGTTCTGATTTTACAGGTAGCAGCGTGATGGAGGGATCAGGCTCTAGGAGTAGCGGAGTGGTGGTAGTCGGGGCGTCTGGGTCCAGCAGTAGCGGGCGGACAGAGGAGTGGGTGGATGAGCAGAGGTCCAGAGGTGTGGCTGAACCTGTGGCCATGGAGGTAGATGTGGGGTTAGGGCAAGGTCATAGTCAGGGCAGCAGAAGCAGCTATAGAGAGGGAACAAGTGAAATGGGAGACCAGAGTGGAAGTGGAGGGCGACACCCGCGACACAGAGGGTCCTTCACCCTGATCAAGACAAAGATGGAGGATCCAGTCATGGACCAAGGCTTTGCTAGAAAAACTTCTGGAGGGCTACAGAGCTCAAGTCAACACACCACGGTACGGTTTACTATCTACAATGATTCTATTAACTCACAATCACATACTCATTATTTTCTAGTTAATAAAATGATTTCAACTTCAAATGGGCATGGTATAATTACAGTGGGGCAAAAAAGTATTTAGTCAGCCACCAATTGTGCAAGTTCTCCCACTTAAAAAGATGAGAGAGGCCTGTCATTTTCATCACAGGTACACTTCAACTATGACAGACAAAATGAGGAAAAAAAATCCAGAAAATCACATTGTAGGATTTTTTATGAATTTATTTGTAAATTATGGTGGAAAATAAGTATTTGGTCAATAACAAAAGTTTATCTCAATACTTTGTTATATACCCTTTGTTGGCAATGACAGAGGTCAAATGTTTTCTGTAAGTCTTCACAAGGTTTTCACACACCGTTGCTGGCATTTTGGCCCATTCCTCCATGCAGATCTCCTCTAGAGCAGTGATGTTTTGGGGCTGTTGCTGGGCAACACGGACTTTCAACTCCCTCCAAAGATTTTCTATGGGGTTGAGATCTGGAGACTGGCTAGGCCACTCCAGGACCTTGAAATGCTTCTTACGAAGCCAATCCTTCATTGCCCGGGCGGTGTGTTTGGGATCATTGTCATGCTGAAAGACCCAGCCACGTTTAATCTTCAATGCCCTTGCTGATGGAAGGAGGTTTTCACTCAAAATCTCACGATACATGGCCCCATTCATTCTTTCCTTTACACGGATCAGTCGTCCTGGTCCCTTTGCAGAAAAACAGCCCCAAAGCATGATGTTTCCACCCCCATGCTTCACAGTAGGTATGGTGTTCTTTGGATGCAACTCAGCATTCTTTGTCCTCCAAGCGCGACGAGTTGAGTTTTTACCAAAAAGTTATATTTTGGTTTCATATGACATTCTCCCAATCTTCTTCTGGATCATCCAAATGCTCTCTAGCAAACTTCAGATGGGCCTGGACATGTACTGGCTTAAGCAGGGCGACACGTCTGGCACTCTAGGATTTGAGTCCCTGGCGGCGTAGTGTGTTACTGATGGTAGGCTTTGTTACTTTGGTCCCAGCTCTCTGCAGGTCATTCACTAGGTCCCCCTGTGTGGTTCTGGGATTTTTGCTCACCGTTCTTGTGATCATTTTGACCCCACGGGGTGAGATCTTGCGTGGAGCCCCAGATCGAGGGAGATTATCAGTGGTCTTGTATGTCTTCCATTTCCTAAAAATTGCTCCCGCAGTTGATTTCTTCAAACCAAGCTGCTTACCTATTGCAGATTCAGTCTTCCCTGCCTGGTGCAGGTCTACAATTTTGTTTCTGGTGTCCTTTGACAGCTCTTTGGTCTTGGCCATAGTGGAGTTTGGAGTGTGACTGTTTGAGGTTGTGGACAGGTGTCTTTTATACTGATAACAAGTTCAAACAGGTGCCATTAATACAGGTAACGAGTGGAGGACAGAGGAGCCTCTTAAAGAAGAAGTTACAGGTCTGTGAGAGCCAGAAATCTTGCTTGTTTGTAGGTGACCAAATACTTATTTTCCACCATAATTTGCAAATAAATTCATTAAAAATCCTACAATGTGATTTTCTGGATTTTTTTTCTTCTCATTTTGTCTGTCATAGTTGAAGTGTACCTATGATGAAAATTACAGGCCTCATCTTTTTAAGTGGGAGAACTTGCACAATTGGTAGCTGACTAAATACTTTTTTGCCCCACTGTAAGCAATAAGGCATGAGGGGGTGTGGTATATGGCCAATATACCATGGCTAAGGGCTGTTCTTATGGATGACGCAATGCGGATACAGGATGCAGCCGTTAGTCATGGTATATTGGCCATATACCACAAACCCCCAAGGTTCCTTATTGCTATTATAAACTGGTTACCAACATAATTAGAACAGTAAAAATCTTTTTTTGGTTGTCATACCCGTGTATACGGTCTGACATAACACCGCTTTAAGCCAATCAGCATTCAGGGCTCGAACACCCCGGTTTATAACAACATTTGACATTTTAGTCATTTAGCAGACGCTGCTATCCAGAGTGACTTAGAGCATTCATCTTAAGATAGCTAGGTGAGACAACCACATATCACAGTCGTATTAGCACATTTTTCCTCAATACAGAAGTTATCAGCAAAGTCAGTGCTAGTAGGAAAAGACAAATTGAAGTTTTGTTTTTTGGACGGGGGGGATTTCTTATTTAAGATACTCTTTGAAGATGTACGTTTCAGACGTTTTCAGGAATATGGGAAGGGACTCTGCTGTCCTAGCATCAGAGAGAAGCTGGTTCCACTATTGGGGGACCAGGACAGAGAAGAGCTTTGACTGGGCTAGGCAGGAGCTGACCTCCTGTAGTGGTGGGACGGCCAACAGACCGGAGGTGGCAGACTGGAGTGCTCGGGTTGAGATGTGAGGTTTGAGCATAGCCTGAAGGTAGGGAGGGGCAGTTCCCCTTGCTGCTCTGTAGGCACGCACCATAGTCCTCTCCATGCCACCTGACAGGCGCGACCTGCCAGGTTGAATGCAACCCAGGAGTGTGCAGAGCCTGAGATGTACGCACAGCCCTGAGAAGGTGGAGGGGAGGATTTGATGTTTCACGGTGTCGAAGGCAGAGGATAGATCTAGGAGGATGAGAACAGAGGAGAAAGTCAGCTTTGGCAGAGCAGAGAGCCTCTGTGACACAGAGGAGAGCAGTCTCAGTTGAGTGACCCAATTTGAAGCCAGACTGGTTAGGATGAAGATCGTTCTGAGAGAGATAACAAGTTGGTCAGTGATAGCATGCTCAAGTGTTTTGGGAAGAAAATAAAGAAGGGATATCTGTCTCTAGTTTTTGACATCAGAAGGGTCGAGTGTTGGTTTCTTGGGGAGAGGAGCGGCTCTGGCCATCTTGAAGTTGCAGGGGACACAGCCAGTGTTCAGGGATGAGTTGATGAGGGAAGTGAGGAATGGGAGAAGGTCTCCAGGGATGGTCTGGAGGAGGGGATGTTGTCGGGTGGCTGGACATCACTAGTCGTAGGATGGAAAAAGATGTTAGTTCTGTCTAAGTGGGACCAGTGGACTCAATAGGCTGAGTGAATGAGGAGCGGAAGTCGTCAACCTTTTCTTAAAAGTAATTGACTCATCACTCAATATTCTCATTAACTGATATTACACTGCCGTTATAAACCAGAATATTTAGAAAATTGGCTAACTGATTCTCTTTTGTGAAATATCACCTCAAGTAAGTTGTGGTTGTGGTCCTTCAGGCAGATCCAGGGTCAGCTCTGAGTGCAGCGGAGTACGAGGACAGGAGGAGGATTTTTGAGGCCTGGCTACAGAAGGAAAACGATACTCTTTCAGGGATTCTCAACACCAAGGGACTGCTGAGCACCAGAGAACTCAAGATCAGGCAGAAAACACTCAAGGTTGGTGCTAATGAATTCTCTCAGAAATATACAGTATTCCACTCCTGTTTTATATTCACACAGAAATAATGAGGTACTCAAGTGCTGTGGCCATCTTATGGTTAGACTTTAATATTTTTTTAAACATTTATTTAAACTTTATTTAACCAGGTAGGCCAGTTGAGAACAAGTTCTCATTTACAACTGCGACCTGGCCAAGATTAAGCAAAGCAGTGCAACAAAAACAACAGAGTTACACCTGGGATAAACAAATGTACAGTCAGTAACACAATAGAAAATCTATATACAGTGTGTACAAATGACAATGGCAATAAACAGGCCAATAGTGGCAAAGTAATTACAATTTAGCTATTTACACTGGAGTGATATATGTGCAGATGAGGATGTGCAAGTAGAAATACTGGTGTGCAAAAGAGCAGAAAAACAAATATGGGGGTGAGGAAGGTAGTTGGTTGGATGGGCTATTTACAGATGGGTTGTGTACAGCTGCAGCGATTGGTAAGCTGCTCTGACAGCTAACGCTTAAAGATAGTGAGGGAGATATGTCTCCAACAGTTTTTTTCTTTTGGGGGGGGGTTTGCAAGTCATTCCAGTCATTGGCAGCAGAAAACTGGAAGGAAAGGTGTTGGCTTTGGGGATGACCAATGAAATATACCTGCTTGAGCATGTGCTATGGGTGGGTGTTGCTATGGTGACCAGTGAGCTGATGTAGGCGGAGCTTTATGTAGCAAAGACTTATAGATGACCTGGAGCCAGTGGGTTTGGTGATGAATATGTAGCGAGGACCAGCCAACGAGAGCATACAGGTCGCAGTGGTAGGTAGTATATGGGGCTTTGGTGACAAAATGGATGGCACTGTGATAGACTACATCCAGTTTGCTGAGGAGAGTGTTTGAGGCTTGTAAATGTCATTGCCCGAAGTCAAGGATTGGCAGGATAGTCAGTTTTACGAGGGTATGTTTGGCAGCATGAGTGAAGGAGGCTTTGTTGCGAAATAGGAAGCCAATTCTAGATTTAACTTTGGATTAAAGATTCTTAATGTGAGTCTGGTAGGAGAGTTTACAGTCTAGCCAGACACCTAGGTATTTATAGTTGTCCACATATTCTAAGTCAGAACTGTCCTCAGTAGTGATGCTAGTCGGGTGGGTGGGTATGGGCAGCGATCGGTTGAAGCACATACATTTAGTTTTACTAGCATTTAAGAGCAGTTGGAGGCCACGGAAAGAGTCTTGTATGGTGTTGAAGCTCGTTTGGAGGTTTGTTAACACAATGTCCAAAGAAGGGCCAGATGTATACACAATGGTGTCATCTGTGTAGAGGTGGATCAAAGAATCACCCGCAGAAAGAGCGTCATCATTGATAAATACAGAGGAAAGAGTCGGCCTGAGAATTGAACCCTGTGGCACCCCCATAGACTGCCAGAGGTCTGGACAACAGGCCCTCCAATTTGACACACTGAACTCTATCTGAGAAGTAGTTGGTGAACCAGGTGAGGCAGTCATTAGAGAAACCAAGGCTGTTGAGTCTGCTGATAAGAATGCGGTGATTGACAGTCGAAGGCCCTGGCCAGGTCGATGAAGACGGCTGCACAGTACTGGGGGGGTTTGGGCCAGTTGCAGCGGGGGTTGCAGAGCTGTTGGCCGGGGTGGAAAGGTGGAAGGCATGGCCAGCCGTAGAGAAATGTTTATTGAAATTATCGTGGATTCATCAGTGGTGACAGTGTTTCCTAGTCTCAGTGCAGATGGCATCTGGGAGGAGGTACTCTTATTTTCCATGGACTTTAGAGTCCCAAAACTATTTGGAATTAGTGCTGCAGGATACAAATTTCTGTTTGAAAAAGCTAGCCATTGCTTTCCTAACTGACTGTGTGTATTGGTTCCTGACTTCCCTGAAAGGTTGCATATCGCAGGGGCTATTCGAAGCTAGTGCAGTACGCCACAGGGTGTTTTTGTGCGAGTCAAGGTCAGTCAAGTCTGGAGTGAACCAAGTGCTATATCTGTTCTTAGTTCTACTTTGTAAGGGGCATGCTTATTTGAAGATGGTGAAGAAAGCACTTTTAAATAGCAACCAGGCATCCTCTACTGACGGGATGAGGTCAATATCTTTCCAGGATACCTGGGCCAGGTCAATTAGAAAGGCCTGCTTGCACAAGTGTTTTAGGGAGCGTTTGACAGTAATGAGGTGGTCATTTGACAGCAGACCCATAACGGGCGCAGGCAATGAGGCAGTGATTGTTAAGATCCTGGTTGAAAACAGCAGAGGTGTATTTAGACGGCAAGTTGGTCAGGATGATATCTATGAGGGTGCCCATGGTTACGGATTTGCCGTTGTTCCTTGATCATTTGTGTGAGATTGAGGGCATCTAGCTTAGATTGTAGGACAGCAAGGGTGTTAAGCATATCCCAATTTAGGTCACCTAGCAGTACGAACTCTGACGATAGATGGGGGGGGGCATTCAATTCACATATGGTGCCCAGGGCACAGCTGGGGGCTGAGGGGGGTCTATAACAAGCAGCAACAGTGAGGGACTTATTTCTGGAGAAATGGATCTTTAAAAGGAGAAGCTTGAACTGTTTGGGCACAGACCTGGATGGTATGACAGACCTCTGCAGGCTATCTCTGCAGTAGATTGCAATTCCGCCCCCTTTTAGCAGTTCGGAAAATGTTGTAATTGGGGTTGGAAATTTCAGAATTTTTGGTGGCCTTCCTATGCCAGGATTCAGACACGGCTAGGACATCAGGGTTGGCTTAAAACAAGTTACTTTGTCAGTAATATACATGCTTTGTGAGAACTTCTGGAGGATGTTATGTTCAGAGTGCACCAAACAAAGCTCTAGGATGGTCGAAAATAATCTTCTGGCCGGCGGAGTTTCTTTAAGAGCCCCGATCACTTGCTGTACGGTTTTGGAAACATAGCATATTTCATATTAGCGAGAATTTTTTTTATTTTTATAAAATGTTAAATTACTACACCCTTATAGGGCTGATTGGGGTTCCCACGTCCATATTTCCATGTTACAGCGCTTGTTTACTGAAAACAGATGGAAGAGAGAGGCATACCTCTGCTAATTAGTTATAAACGTCGTTATATACGTCTGTGTGTAAACAGAAGGCGGATGCCGCAAACGTGTTGTCACTGAAAAATACTGTCGGCTGCAACTGTGTTAAAACTGGTTGAAACAGTGTACAGTAGGTGTCTATTTGTGAAATTATTTTGATGTGATAAGAAAGTAGAAGGCTTTATTTCTAGAACCGTACCACAGTTGAGAATCATTTTACGTTTCAGAGGATTTGGCTGTTTTGGATGCCAGAGCCAATTTGCCTCTAAACAGAGCATGTAAGGTCCTTGGACTATAAGGAGTTGTGTTATGCTCCTTTAGTTTATTACTGGGCTAGGTAGAAACATACCTTACAGCAAGGCCCTAACAAATACACACCCCAGATACACACCGCAAACCTTCAAGCGTTCCTCTAGACGGCTAAAATAACTTTTGGCAGCTGAACTGACGGCCAGTACACTTACATCCCAACCAGAAGCTGCCTGACAGTCAGACAGGTTGTGTCCTAAATGCCACCCTACCCACTTGGCACACACTGGTTGAATCAGCGTTTTTACGTCATTTCATTTCAATGAAATTTCCAACGTGAAGTAGACATTGAATTGTCATCTGGGTGTATTCTCTATATATACTTTTGATATAGGGCACTGGCCCAAAATAGTGCACTATATAGTAAATAGGGTGCCATTTGGGATGCTAGCAGGCCATGTTAGTGGTTGGAATGTTTTTGTCAGGATAGGATAACAGAGCACAAAGCATGCCTTAATGTCAGCAGACATTGAATCAATGCAGAAAGGGGATTGAAGATGTTTGCTTCTTTGTTTGGGGAAATACAGTATGTATGTGCTGCTGTGGTTTCAGTAGAGAAAAAGGGTTAAGTATTCCTTCAGTATTTACTGCTGTAGCTATTCTTCTGTGCAAATATCCTGTGTAGACATTACACACACACACTGCTTATTGTTATTACTTTATGCAACAATTGCTCTGCTTACCCCTCAGCCATATGCAACTGTTTAGTCTTCTTCATTCTCCTTCCCCCTGTTGTTCACTTGCCTCTTCTCTCCTCCTCCTCCTCCTCCTCCTCCTCCTCTCTCTCTCTCTCCCTCTCTCTTTCCCACAGACTTTGCGGTCCAGTCTGGGCTGGGGTCAGGAGCAGTTCCAGCTACTGCTGATGTCTGGGGCGGCTGCATCCGGATCCGGGGTCGGGGCTGACCATTGGGCTGAGGATGTGGGTATGGAGGAGATACGTTATCGCTGGATGCTCTACAAGTCCAAACTGAAGGATGTAGGAGACCTCAAGGCTCTGTTGAATGTCAAGGTAAGAGCTGCTGTATACATTGTATTGTGCCTCCCAAATGGCACCCTATTCCCTTTATAGTGCACTATTTTTGACCAGGATCTAAATGGTTCTCGTCAAAAGTAGTGCACTATATAGGGCAGTGGTCACCAACTCCAAGGATTTCTTAGTCGATCACCAAACATTTCTGTTAATAAAACAACGATAGGGCCTCCCGAGTGGCGCAGCGGTATAAGGCACTGCGTCACTACAGATCCGGGTTTGGGAGCCCCATGAGCTCTAGTGGCTCCTTGTGGTGGGCACATGCACGCTGACTTCGGTCGGCAGCTGTATGGTGTTTCCTGTGTCGGCTGGCTTTCGGGTTAACCGGGCAGTGTGTGAAGAAGCAGTGCAGCTTGGTGGTGTCGTGTTTCGGAGGACGCATGGCTCTCGACCTTCGCCTCCTGATTACTACTCCCATAACACAAAAAGGGGTAAAAGTACCCTAAAACAATTGGTGTGTGTGTACAATGTAGAACATAGTACAAGTAACAGAAACCCTTGGAATGATAGACCATCAGATGCAGGCCATCGTCCAGTAAAAATAAAGTATGTATATTTTATGCGCACTCAGCTGTGCATCACAATTAATACAACAAATGATCTATTACCAGTTTGATCATATACCAAAACATTTTTTTAAATATAATTTCAAAATGGTCTGAGAAGAACAACACTGGCAGGGCAATTCAAGCATAGCCATGTATTGGGCCTATAACCTACTGCACAAACCTTGTTGCGACAGAGCTCTTTTCAATTGGTTAATGTTGCATAGGCTTAAATTTTTCAAGTCATGTTTTTAAACAATCTGAGTGGTAGGTCACGGTTTGCATTTTGACTCGAAAGTGATCTTGACTTAAGGAAAGGTTGGTG